>NC_057803.1:234452512-234471491 GCF_018294505.1 Triticum aestivum
CCCCCCATGCTTGCAAATGAAAACACGACTTCAAGGTCAAATTCAAAAGGCAGCAAATCAAGCTACAAAAAAGGGGTAGAAAGAAAATGGCCGCGTCCGGCACCTAGCTAGTCTTCTTGTCTTCCTACCAGCGCGAAGCTAAATGCTTTCACTGGCTGTGAGCATAGTCATTGGGGCACAGTGTCAACGCCCAGCACGGAGCATGGTGCTTCCACTAGGACGTGGGTGGGAGCCCCTGAGGCCCGAGGGCGGCACTCCGGAGACTCTGGGCGTGTACAACCCCACTCATTATTACGTGAGAGTGTCACGAGCGGAGACCTTCACAGGCGTGAGCCTTACTTCATATCGCCAGGCTAGGGCCCTGCCCTGCGCCATCCTTGACCACCATTGGGGCGTCCGGAAACCAAGACGGGACCATGGGGCAAAGAGGACACTGGCGGCACCCTCAGCAACCACGGGTCCTCTACCGAGGGGGAAAGGCTCGCCGGTGCTTCCCCCGGCAGAGGGCATACCTCCGTGCAGCGCATTTTTCCGTGTGGCGCAAGGGAGGGCCTTGCTCCGGGCCTCTCCCGCACAGCCCCCAGAGCACCACTACTGCCAATGCCTGGGCCACTGCCCTGAGGTCTCTAACTGCTGTCGCCGCCTAGTTCTCTTGCAGTTCAGGGTTAGCGTAAGCTTGCTCCTAAGGTATTAACCGTACCCCGCCATCATCGTCGCTCAAGGTGTCGGCAAAGCCTCCGGGTGGCTCAGGGAATCCCTGTGCTTCAGGCCCTCTAGCCGCCCATCCTGGTCTGGGGAATGGATTGGGGCCTTCCCCCGGCAAGTATTCCAGGTTCACCATGCGGGGCACGTAGGCGTCTGTGATCATCTCACCAGAGCCGCCGCTAAGGTGCCCCTCGCCTTGAGCCGCTAGTTGCGGCGCATGGCCTTGGTGGCTGCCGTGTGGCGTCCTGGCGCTTCCTCACGGCCGGCCGTCAATGCTTGTCCCTCCTAGCGAAGGCGTGGTTGCGGCAGGACGGCCCGCACCAGGACTCGCGCCAGCATCGTTGGATCTCCCTGACGCCCCACGGGGTGCGCGGGCTCGCCTGGGCCTCGCGCACGCTTCTGCCACGACCTGGGGTGTGGTTAAGGAGCAAAAAGGCGGCGTACCCTTACAGGCGGCGTCCAGTAGCTCGGCGACTCGTTCCAGTAGTGCATCGCGGTTGGTCTCCGCTAGCCTGCACCGCAGCAGCTTCTGTGCCACGACGAGCGCGGCTCGCATGTTCGCCTGCTCCCGCCGGGTGTGTGGTGCCTTTGCCGCAACGTAACCTGAGCACCACGCGGCTGCGCGCATGCACCGTGGTGTGAAGGCGGCGGGCGGCGGCCCGCACTGCCCGTGCCGGCGGGTGTTAGGCGGCGCGTGGGCCGCCTGGAGAGTGGAGTTGAGGTCTTCTGTAGTGGATGGCGGTGCTCGGGCAGGCCAAGCCGCCCAATGGTCGGCTTGGGTCCTTGGGCCATCAGACATTGGAGTCGCAGGGCAACGTCGAGTCGGTAGATGGAGAAGAAAACTTCGGCGCACCCCTACCTGGCACGCCAAATGTCGGATTACGGGTTCCGGCAAACCCTTGAGGTTCAAACAATGGGGTGCGCACGAAGATCTCTCCCTACCTCGCTCTCACAACTATCTCGATGCTTAGCTCGCTGAACCCAAGGAACAACAGACACGAGAGTTTATACTGGTTCGGGCCACCATTGTGGTGTAATACCCTTCTCTAGTGTGGTGTGGTGGATTGCCTCGTGAGCTAAGGACAAACTAGTATAGCGGATGAACAGCCTCCTGAGGAGAGGTGTTCTTGAGCTCGATGAGTTGGTGTGTTTGAGGATGGTCCGAATGATCTGTCCCCTGCTATGGTGGTGGCTAGCCCTATTTATAGAGGCCCGGGTCCTCTTCCCAAATGTTCAGCAGGAAGGGATCCCACAATGGCCAATTTTGAAGGGAGACAACTAGTACAAGTTATCCTGACAAAAGGTGGTTTTCGCCTGCCAATGGCTCTGGTGGTGACGCTGTCGTGGGCTCCGCGGTGACCTCCGTCCTGCCGTCCTGCTGGTCTTGGTCTTGTTGCACCGATATGGAAACCTTTTCCTGATGCCTCGGGACTCCTCGCCTGCGCCTGCTTCCTTAGCACCAAAGAGGAAACTGACACTTTGCACCCGTTGGCGCCCGCCTGGCCTTGGTCGTCATGGCTCACGTCAGCCGGACCTCGTGATGTGCCCCTTGCATAGATATCTATGCTCCTCGGGAGCCAGCCTAGGAGGCCGCCCCTAGGGAGGTCTTGGTGTCGTCCGCCTCACGAGGCTTGGCCCCTCGCAAGGGTCTTGAGTGGTTGCTGATGAAGATGGGTCATACCAGGCCGTTGGTGGAGCCACGCCCCGGGCCAACCCGGCAGCAGAGGCTCAGGAAGAAGAAGGAGCTGAGGAGGTGGGGCAGCCCGGGGAGGAGTGGGTCGCGGGAGGCCCTCAAGCCCCCGAGCCAATCTTGGACCAGCTCCCTCATAGGCGGATGGCCAGCCGGGGAGCAGCGGTTCCCGATCCTGTGCCTGTAGCCAAGAAGGTAAAGAAGACTACCTCCAAGGGTAGCAAGCCGGACACGGTGCGCCGATAGTCCTCTCGCCTTTCTGGGACTAAGACCCCTCCTGCGAAGCAACTGGCAGCCACGGGAGTCGACTCCAGCTCTCAGTCAGGCTCGAGCTGCTCACATCGCTCATCCTCATCGGAGACCCCTACGCCTCAGTAGGGCTCGAAGTTGCCGAGAAGCTTCATTCCTCCAACCGTGAAGAGGAGTAGGTCACCCTCTGATACGTCTCCGTCGTATCTACTTTTCCAAACACTTTTGCAATTGTTTTGGACTCTAACTTGCATGATTTGAATGGAACTAACCCGGACTGATGCTATTTTCAGCAGAATGGCCATGGTGTTATTTTTGTGCAGAAATAAAAGTTCTCGGAATGACCTGAAAATCAACGGAGATTTATTTTGGAATATATAAAACATACTGGAAGAAAGATCCATGAAAAGGGGCCCACACCCTGTCTACGAGGGTGGGGGCGCGCCCTACCCCCTTGGGCGCGCCCCCTGCCTCGTGGGCCCCCTGACGCTCCACCGACCTCAACCTTGACTCCAAATATTCACTTTCGGGGAGAGAAAAAAATTAGAGAGAAGGATTCATCGCGTTTTACCATATGGAGCCACCGCCAAGCCCTAAACTCTCTCGGGAGGGCTGATCTGGAGTCCGTTCGGGGCTCCGGAGAGGGGAATCCGTCGCCATCATCATCATCAACCTTCCTCCCTCACCAATTTCGTGATGCTCACCTTCGTGCGTGAGTAATTCCATCATAGTCTTGCTGCACGGTGATGGGTTGGATGAGATTTATCATGTAATCGAGTTAGTTTTGTTAGGGTTTGATCCCTAGTATCCACTATGTTCTGACATTGATGTTGCTATGACTTTGCTATGCTTAATGCTTGTCACTAGGGCCCGAGTGCCATGATTTCAGATCTAAACCTATTATGTTTTCATCAATATATGATAGTTCTTGATACTATGTTGCAAGTCTATAGTCATCTATTATGTGTTACGATCAATTAACCCCGAAGTGACAATAATCGGGATACTTACCGGTGTTGACCGTAGTTTGAGGAGTTCATGTATTCACTATGTGTTAATGCTTTGGTCCGGTACTCTATTAAAAGGAGGCCTTAATATCCCTTAGTTTCCATTAGGACCCCACTTCCACGGGAGGGTAGGACGAAAGATGGCATGCAAGTTCTTTTCCATAAGCACGTATGACTATTCGGAATACGTGCCTACATTACATTGATGAACTGGAGCTAGTTCTGTGTCACCCTAGGTTATGACTGTTACATGATCGATCGCATCCAGCATAATTCTCCATCACCGATCCAATGCCTATGAGTTTCCATATAATGTTCTTCGCTTATTTACTTTTCCATTGCTACTGTTATAATCACTACAAAACCAAAAAATATTACTTTTGCTACTGTTACCTTTTGCTATCGTTACCACTACTATGATATTGCTTTACTACTAAACACTTTGCTGCAGATATTAAGTTTCCAGGTGTGGTTGCATTGACAACTCAGCTGCTAATACTTGAGAATATTCTTTGGCTCCCCTTGTGTCGAATCAATAAATTTGGGTTGAATACTTTACCCTCGAAAATTGTTGCGATCCCCTATACTTGTGGGTTATCGATAACATTTTATAGCGCTGTTGCCAGGGAGCATAGCTCTATTCTTTGAGTCACTTGGAATTTATATCTGCTTATCATTATGAAGAACTTGAAAGATCAAAGAACCAAGATTTTTCCCTCAACTACAAGGGAAGGAAAGGAACTGCCATCTAGCTCTGCACTTGATTCACCTTCTATTTTGAGTAAGCTTGTGACACCTAAACCTGCTTCTGCTATTAATTCTGATATGTCACATGTTATTGATGATGCTACTTCTGCTATGCATGATACTTATGATGGAACTACTTCTATGCTTGATACTACTGTGCCACTTGGTGAATTTCTTGATGAACAACTTGCTAGGGCTAGAGAGAATGACATTATTGAAACTGATAATATTGATGAAAGTGATGATGAAGATTCTCCCCCTAAATATGAATTGCCTGTTGTTCCTGAGGGTTATGTTATGGATGAAGAAACTGCTAGAGACTTTCTTTCTTGCAATGATAGAAGTGATCTTAAGAAATTATTAGCTAAGTTTAAAGAAAAGTCTTTGAATGCTAGAATGAAATATGATCCTGCTTATGCTACTTCACCTATCTTTATTACTGATAAGGATTATGATTTCTCTATTGATCTTGAGTTAATTACTTTGGTTGAATCTGATCCTTTCAATGGCTATGAATCTAAAACTGTTGTGGCACATCTTACTAAATTAAATGATATAGCTGCCCTATTTACTAATGATGAGAAAACTCGCTACTATTATATCCTTAAATTATTTCCGTTCTCATTAAAGGGTGATGCTAAGATATGGTTTAATTCTCCTGATCCTGGTTGTGTGCGTAGTCCCCAGGATATGATTTATTACTTCTCTACTAAATATTTCCCTGCTCATAAGAAACAAGCTGCTTTAAGGGAAATGTATAATTTTGTGCAAATTGAAGAAGAGAGTCTCCCACAAGCTTGGGGGAGGCTTCTCCAATTACTTAATGCTTTGCCTAACCATCCTCTCAAGAAAAATGAAATACTTGATATATTTTACAATGGACTAACCGATGCTTCCAGAGATTACCTGGATAGTTGTGCTGGTTGTGTTTTCAAGGAAAGGACTGTTGATCAAGCTGAAATTCTATTGAATAATATGTTGACTAATGAAAATAATTGGACACTTCCTGAACCAACTCCTAAGCCAACTCCGAAGAAAAGGGGTATTCTATTTTTCAGTCCTGAAGATATGAAAGAAAAAGGTATAAAAGCTGAAGATGTTAAGAATTTACCTCTTGATGAAGAAATACATGGTCTTAATTCATCATCTATTGAAGAAACACACGATCTTGATAACCCGACATAGGTAGTAAAGGTAAATTCTCTCTGTGGATATGATAAAGCTGAAATCCCTCCTACTAAGTTTGCTAGCCAATGTTTGGATGCATTTGATAACTTTATGGTTAAGCAAGAAGATTTTAATGCATATGTCAGTAGACAATTGAAACATAATGCTTACATGATTGAACACTTGAGTGATTATATGGCTAATGTTAAAGGTGAACTTAAACTTATTAGTAAACATGCTTCTATGGTTTCCACTCAAGTAGAACAAGTACTTAAAGCTCGGAATGATTTGTTCAATGAATTGAATAGTAAAAATAATGACTTTGCTGTTAGAGTTGCAACTAGAGGTGGTAAAGTGACTCAAGAACCTTTGTATCCTAAGGGCCACCCTAAGAGAATTGAGCAAGATTCCCAGAGAACTAATATAGATGCACCTAGTCCTTCTAAAAGGAAGAAAAAGAAAAATGATAGGACTTTGCAAGCTTCTAGTGAACCTGTTGTAGACAAACCTGAGAATCCCAATGATATTTCTATTTCTGATGCTGAAACACAACCTGGTAATGAACATCAACCTAGTGAAAATGTTAATGATGATGTTCATGTTGATGCTCAACCTAGCAATGATAATGATGTAGAGATTGAACCAAATGTTGATCTTGATAACCCACAATCAAAGAATCAACATTATGATAAGAGAGACTTTGTTGCTAGGAAGCACGGTAAAGAAATAGAACCATGGGTTCAGAAACCCATGCTTTTTCCTCCAAAACCATCCAAGAAAAAGGATGATGAGGATTTTGAGCGCTTTGCTGAAATGATTAGACCTATCTTTTTGCGTGAGCCTTTTACTAATATGCTTAAAATGAATCCTTATGCTAAATATATGAAGGAAATTGTTACTAATAAGAGAAAGATACCGGAAGATGAAATTTCCACCATGCTTGCTAATTATACTTTTAAGGGTGGAATACTAAAGAAACTTGGAGATCCAGGAGTACCAACTATACCATGCTCCATTAAAAGAAACTATATTAAAACAACTTTATGTGATCTTGGAGATAGTGTTAGTGTTATGCCTCTCTTTATATCGTAGACTTGATTTGAGTAAGTTGACACCTACTGAAATATCTTTGCAAATGGCTAATAAATCAACGGCTATACCTCTCGGTATTTGTGAGGATGTGCCTGTTGTGGTTGCAAAAGTTACTATTTTAACAGACTTTGTTATTCTGGATATTCCCGATTATTCTTGGAACACCCTTTTTGAATACTGTAGGGGCTGTTATTGATTGCACCAAAGGCAATGTCACTTTTCATGTTAATGGTAATGAGCATACGGTACACTTTCCGAGGAAACAACCTCAAGTCCACATTATCAATTCTATTGGAAAAATTTCAACAATTACTATTGGAGGTTTTGAATTTCCTCTTCCTACTATCAAAAAGAAATATGATACTCTTATTGTTGGGGACATGCACATCCCCGTTGAGGTAACCTAGTGTTATTCAGAAATTCTCCGGTTTCATGCAATTCGGAATGAGTTTGTTAACAAGACTTGATCAACCTTGTTAGTGGATTCCTTTTGATGAGCATGAGATGGATGAATTTAGAAAACACAACTCTCTGTACCCCCTTTTTACTTTATGTTATTTATATTAAATAAAGCAAAAAATAGTATTTTTCTATCTGTTTTCTGAGTTATCAATGCAATAAAAAATACACCGAAAACAAAAGTTCTCCAAATGCCCTAAAAATTAAATATGATTTTTTCTATAATATTTTAGAATATCTGGCACTGAGAACGCAGCAGGGGAGCAAGCACCTGGCCACGAGGGTCCAGGGCGGGCCCACCCCCCTATGCGCGCCTCCCTGCCTCATGGGCCCACGGTGGCTCCCCTCCACTTATTCCAGCTGCCACACACTCCTTCTTCCTCCCACAAAAATCACCAAGCAGCTCAAACCCGAGTCCAAGCTCATCTTGCTGCCATTTTCGATCTCCTTGCTCAAAGCTCCATTTAGAAAACTAATTTGAGGGATTATTCTTTGGTATGTGACTCCTCCAATGGTCCAATTAGTTTTTGTTCTAGTGCTTTATTCATTGCAAATTTTTTCTGCTTAGGTGACCTTCTTCTTGAGCTTGCATGTCAAATTTATGTGGTCAAAAGTAGTTTTAATGCATAATATAGACTATAGGCACTTGTAGGAGTAGTTGATATCAATTTTGTTGAGGTTGGTTCACTTTTATTTTGAAGTTACTAAAAATTTCAGCAATTTTCAAAAAAAGATGAAGAGATTTTTTAGGGGCTCAACGAGCCGAAGCTCGAAGGATAAACAAATTGAAGAGAACAAGAAGCCCAAGTATAATCTCCCTCGCACCACGGAGGTTCGGCCGTGTGAATGTCCTTGTGATGATTTCTTGAGAGCAGCCGGGATTTATGATGATTTCTATGAATTGGCTGAGAATGCAAGCCTCACCGCCTTCCTCCATGACCAACGCGAGTAGTATCTCTTACTCACCAATATCTTTGTGCAAAACTTTCATTTCTATGCTAGGAGCTCACCACCTATGGTGGAAGTTTATTTATATGATGAGCATAAGGAGATGTAACTTCGTGGTTTTTGTCGGGTCTGTTTGATACCTTTCGATGGCAGCATAGAGGAACCACATCGTGATGATGTGGAAGGGTTTATTGATAAAATTGCTGTAGTGGAAACGAGGAAGTTTTCTGATGCAAGAATTACTAGCATACATTTTCCTGTTTTATGTTACTTTGCAATATTTGCTAGTAGATGCTTAATTGGTCGCGGAAACTGTGGCAACCTTAGTGCCCCTGATATTGTTATTTTGTGCCATGCCTTGTTCTTGATGACACATTTAGTATGGGCGCTATTGTTGCAAAGCGGTTAAATCTTAACCATACTAAGGGCCCTGTCCTTGGAGGCATCTTTGCCTCGCGCCTCGTTGCACACTTTAACATACCTATTAGGCATTATGAGAAAGAAGAAAAGTTGTTGCCTCCTGTTTTTCTAGACTATAAGAGTATGGTAGCACATGATTTTATCGTTAAGAATAAGGAAAAGTTTCTTAAGTACAAGCTGATATTATAAAAATCACCCTGAGACTATTACTTTGCCTGCTCCTTCCTTGTTTGACTTATTTGCAGGCAAGTACCTTGTTCTGCCGGAGGCCATTCACTCCTACCGAAACCCCACACCAGCTCCAGAGCCAGAGTCGGAACCACAATTTGATCCTCACCGGCAGTCTATTTATCAGTGGAATCCGGAAGAGATTGCCAACCAGTGGCACCAGGGGGATTCTTCTCAGTATGACCCAACTATTACTTTGGATATCCGCCACGCCAGCCGTGGCCATAGACCAACTTAGGCCAAAAGCCTAACCTTGGGGGAGTACGTATCTCTCACCGACATTACATTCATGCTCACACACTCATGCTAGTTGTCGGAGCTCATACTTTTTCATTGTAATATCCATGCTAGTTTATTTTCCTTTTTATGCTTTCTTCTTATGCGTTTGATAAACCTTAAGAAAAACAAAAAATTTAGTTGTAGCTTTTAGTCAGTTTACTTTCCATGCCTGTAGTAGTAATAATTAAAAGAAAACCCAAAAAGATTTCTCGTTCTTCTTTTGCTTGTTGGGAGCTTTCCCATGTAAATAGTTTTATTTCTTTTCTTGTTCTTTGCGGGCCGAGAGGATAAGACCATAATGAAAATGTTGAGTGGCTCTCATATGCATTATTGTTGATTTAACAAAGAGCCCATATTACCTTGGATTCTCTCTTGAATTGAATGCTTGCAGATTCCAACTTAGTCCAATGCACGTGCACTATTATTATTATACACACTATTCGGTCGTGCAAGTGAAAGGCAATAATGATGATCATATGATGAACTTATTGAGATGAGAAAAGCTGGTATGAACTCGACCTCTCTTGTTTTTGTAAATAGGATTAGTTCATCGTTCCTGATTCAGCCTATTATGAAAGAAACATGTTTGCAATGACAATTAGAGATTATAGTTGCTTATGCCATGCTTAATTAGCTAGGAGCTTATAATGGTTTACCTTGCGTGCCAACATGCTATTAAAATGGTTGTGATGTGTTATGATAGGGTGGTATCCTCTTTTGAATTATTCGAGTGGCTTGACTTGGCACATGTTCACGCATGTAGTTGAAACAAAATCAACATATCCTCTACGATATTTATGTTCATGGTGCATTATATCCTACTCATGCTTGCATTCGGTGTTGATAAATTTTAATGCATGTTCATGACTATTGTCGCTCTCTAGCTGGTCGCTTCCCAGTCTTTTTCTAGCCTTCACTTGTACTAAGCGGGAATACTGCTTGTGCATCCAATTCCATAAACCCCAAAGTTGTAACATATGAGTCCACCACACCTTCCTATATACGGTATCTACCTGCCGTTCCAAGTAAATTTGTATGTGCCAAACTATAAACCTTCAAATAAACATTCTGTTTTGTATGCTCGAATAGCTCATGCATCAACTAGGGCTGTTTGTATCTTCCATGCTAGGCGGGTTATTCTCAAGAGGAATGGACTCCGCTCCTCACTCACGAGAAAGTGGCTGGTCACCGGGATGCCCAGTCCCATGCTTTATGCAAATCAAATCAAAATAACTGCAAACAAAACTCCCTCGGACTCTTGTTAGTTGGAGGCACTCTTTGTTTCGAGCAAGCCATGGATTGATGCTTGTTGGTGGAGGGGGAGTATAAACTTTACCATTCTGTTTGGGAACCGCCTATAATGTGTGTAGCATGGAAGATATCGAGATCTCTCGGTTGTTATGTTGACAATGAAAGTATACCACTCAAAATATTATTCATATCTATTTCAAAATCGAGCTCTGGCACCTCTACAAATCCAGGCTTCCCTCTACGAAGGGCCTATCGATTTACTTTTATGTTGAGTTATCATCCTCTTATTAAAAAGCACCAGTTGGAGAGCACCGCTGTCATTTGCATCCATTACTTTTAGTTTATATTGGGTATGACTTGACTGGATCTCTTTTACCATGAATTACAATGTCTAGTCAGTCCTTGATCTTTAAAGGTGATCTGCATTTATGTTTTGCGGTCTCAGAAAGGGCTAGCGAGATACCATCTTGTCATATCATATTATGATTGTTTTGAGAAAGTGTTGTCATCCGAGATTTATTATTAATGCTCGCTAGTTGATTATGTCATTGATATGAGTAAACATGAGACCTAAGTGTTATTGTGAATACGGTTAGTTCATAATCTTTCCTCAAAACTTGAATGCTGGCTTTACATATTTACAACAACAAGAGAAAACAGAGTTTGTAAAAGTTTTTCTTTATCACTTTCAGTTTATCAACTGAATTGCTTGAGGACAAGCAAAGGTTTAAGCTTGGGGGAGTTGATACGTCTCTGTCGTATCTACTTTTCCAAACACTTTTGCCCTTGTTTTGGACTCTAAATTGCATGATTTGAATGGAACTAACCCGGACTAACGCTATTTTTATCAGAATTGCCATGGTGTTATTTTTGTGCAGAAATAATAGTTCTCGGAATGACCTGAAAATGAACGGAGAATTATTTTGGAATATATAAAAAATACTGGAAGAAAGATCCACATCAGGGGGCCCACACCCTGTCCACGAGAGTGGGGGGCGCGCCCCCTGCCTCGCGGGCTCCCTGACGCTCCATCGACCTCAACCTTGACTCCATATATTCACTTTCGGGGAGAAAAAAATCAGAGAGAAGGATTGATCGTGTTTTACGATACGGAGCCGCCGCCAAGCCCTAAACTCTCTCGGGAGGGCTGATCTGGAGTCCGTTCGGGGCTCCGGAGAGGGGAATCCGTTGCCATCGTCATCATCAACATTCCTCCCTCACCAATTTCATGATGCTCACCGCCGTGCGTGAGCAATTCCATCGTAGGCTTGCTGGACGATGATGGGTTGGATGAGATTTATCATGTAATCGAGTTAGTTAGTTAGGGTTTGATCCCTAGTATCCACTATGTTCTGGGATTGATGTTGCTATGACTTTGCTATGCTTAATGCTTGTCACTAGGGCTGAGTGCCATGATTTCAGATCTGAACCTATTATGTTTTCATGAATATATGAGAGTTCTTGATCCTATCTTGCAAATCTATAGTCACCTATTATGTTTTATGATCCTTTAACCCCGAAGTGACAATAATCGAGATACTTACCAGTGATAACCCTAGTTTGAGGAGTTCATGTATTCACTATGTGTTAATGCTTTGGTCTGGTACTCTATTAATAGGAGGCCTTAATATCCCTTAGTTTCCATTAGGACCCCGCTGCCACGGGAGGGTAGGACAAAAGATGTCATGCAAGTTCTTGTCCATAAGCACGTATGACTATATTCGGAATACATGCCTACATTACATTGATAAACTGGATCTAGTTCTGTGTCACCCTAGGTTATGACTGTTACATGACCGATCGCATCCAGCATAATTCTCCATCACTGATCCAATGCCTACGAGCTTTTCCATATATTGTTCTTCGCTTATTTACTTTTCCATTGCTACTATTACAATGACTACAAAACCCAAAAATATTACTTTTGATACCGTTACCTTTTGCTATCGTTACCACTACTATCATATTGCTTTGCTACTAAACACTTTGCTGTGGATATTAAGTTTCTAGTTGTGGTTGAATTGACAACTCAGCTGCTAATACTTGAGAATATTCTTTGGCTCCCCTTGTGTCGAATCAATAAATTTGGGTTGAATACTTTACCCTCGAAAACTGTTGCGGTCCCCTATACTTGTGGGTTATCGCCCTCAACGCCCATGGAGTTCGAGCTGAGCTCCATGCTTATTGACGAAGAGCAAGGAAGAACACTCTCCCTTCCTTGCTGTAGTTTCTATACGTTCGTCTGTTTGCTGACTGATTTTGATTTTCGTCCTTGCTAGGGATGAGGAAGAGGAGGGCAAGACCCTCACTCACCGGACCAAATGGTTCCAGCAGGTGGAGCTACCGAAGTCCATGGAGGGTACGGGTTTGGCGAAAAGCAGCTCAATCAATCCGACACCAAGCCCCCAGCAGAGCCCCAGCTTGAAAGCACATGACCGGTTCCTCCTGCCAAGGGCAATGTAGGAGAGTGCCTCACCTCCCCAGCCTGGGGAGGAAGGGAGGTCACTCAGGGCGATTCCTTCCAAGAGGGACCCACTCCGCCTGCCGATCGAGCCAAGGAATCCACGGCGAAGTCTTTCACGGAAGGAGCTGTGGTTGCCGAGGGAGGGGATGGTGGCTATGGCCCGGCAACTAATGTTGTCGGGAAACTGAAGCTCCTCCACGGATGGCATCTCCGAGTAATTCATTTGCTTTTTAGTGTTCTGCTGCTCTTATCATTTTGCTCCATGTCTCTGGCCTACCAATGCCTCCGTATCTTTATCATTTCTTGTTGTCTTCGATTGCATCCCCTCTGATTAAAGAGCCTGAGTTGTTGGAGGAGGTGATCGGCATAGTGAAAGATGTTGTAGAAGAGGCTGGCAAGATTGTCGCCACGGAGGAGTAGGTACATGCTGCTGGGGGCGTCAACGAGCTCCCGAAGGAACCGGAGGAAACCCCCGGTGGCACGCCAACATCGGGGGTGCTGATTGAAGAGAAAGAACCTCTCCCAACCATGAACCCCCTTCCCTCTTTTGGCTACTTGGCAGAGACCTCGCAGCCAGCTTCGAGCCAATTAGCGTTGGTTCTTGCGCAGCCTGGAGTCGGAGCCCCCGGTTCATCACCTGCGACGAGCGCGGAGCTCGATGAAGAGATCCAGTGCATCTTGGCGTAGCTGTACTAGGGGGTTGAAGAGGTGGACGCCTCCATCGACGTCGCCATGGACTTGTCCTTCCTAGAGTCTGTGGCGGTAGGGGTAAAATAGATGCGGAGCCGACATAGCCAGAAATGGCAGGCACTTAAAGAGCAGAGCAACTCCAAAAACCAAGTGGACTAGACGTTGAGGGACAAGGGTATCGAGCTGCCCGAGTGGCACGGCAAGTAGTCCCAAGTTCTGTTGCGGCAGCAGGAAACGATCTCCATGGCAAGGGAGGATGTCATTGCCCGGGAGGCCCGCCTGGCGGAGAGCACAATGCTTTTAGACGCCGGGGAGCGGAACATCTCTTCCCAGGAGGAGAATCTCGAGGCCACCCTTTGTGCCAAGGATGGTGAACTAGAAGCCCTCATACAATAGCGCACCAAGGAGTAGGAGGACAAGCATAGGGCGGCCTTGGATGCCCTTACTGCTGACTCTGCTGCCCAAGAAGCTTGCTGATGACCTTTCTGTTGCATCCACTGCCACGGTTGATCTCGACCAACAAGTGGCGAAACTAATAGAAGAGCTCGCCAAAAGTGTCAAGGAGGTTGTGACCCTCAAGGAGGATGCGCAGAAAGCAGAGACCCTTCTGAAGGAGGTGCAATCAGAGCTTGCCTTCAAGAGCTAAGACCTTAAGACTGCCAACGACACCATTAAGGACATGAAGGCCAGGGTTGGCACCTTGGAGAGCTCGATCGAATCTTGCGAGGTCCGCGAGAAGCAGCTAAGGAAGGACCTGGATACTACAAGGCTCCTTCGGAAAGAGGCAGAGGACAAGCTGGCCAACCACTCTGATCAGGTCGACCTTTGGATCAAGAGATTGATTGACATCACCGAGTGACTCACTACTCAAACTATAGCATGGGCATGGAGGTGCCAGTCTTCTCGGCCAGCAGGCAGGAAGTCCCCAGCGTCAAGCTAGGGCTCTTCTTCAACAAGTTGATCGAAAAGCTGAAGATCCATGAAGGAGGAAGGGCTGATCACTTCACAAGTGAATCCTCGAAGCTTGCCCGCAACGCCCTCTTCATGGTCTTTAGCAACATCGCCTACCGTCACACAGACTTCGGTCTAGCCGATGGCTTCAGGAAGCTGCCGGGGGATGCAAACGTTTCTACTGCCAAGAAGAAGGATGCCCCCTTCGCCGAAAAGGTCCTTGCCGTCCCCAGGGCCTTGTGAGCCCGCTAGGCACGGCCTTGAATAACTCTTGTTGTTTTGGATGCCCTATAACGAAAACATTATGCATGCTTCGTGTCTAGGGTCCATACTGCTTATGTTCGTGTAGAACTAATGTCATTACTTAATTTCAATTGCATGTTTATCCCTCTTGCATTCACCCGTTGGCATTTGAGTGTTTTGGTTGCTTGCCAGTATCATATTGCCGCAATTGTCATAAGGGTCGGGCCCTTAACACTCATTTTGGTGAGGATACATCCCGGCAGGTTTTTCCTTGGTAGTTTTTGACGCAGCCACTCATTCTGCGAGCAGGCTCAGAATAGAATGAGGGCGCAAACAAAGACTTCTAAGGTGTTGTCACATGAAAGATTTATTCATCCAAACACCTTGGTATTCGAGGGATATACAAATGCAGATTCTAGGTCTACAATAGAGTTACGATTGAGTGGAATGAACTTTTATCCTCGCTTCCTTCCACTCCCTTCAGCTGCCGCCGCTTGTCGGGCTCACATGTTTCCGGAGGGATGGCACCGCGCGTGTTGCTTTCCGGCTCCAAGCAGGTGCCTGTAGGAATTATATGTATCTTATGGCAGTAGGACACGATGCGAGGCACGACCGGTTTCTCCCTCCTCCTCTTTACACTTTTCAAACAATCTGACGATAGCTGGCATAAAAGGCACGCTGACGCGGATGGCCTTGCCGGAGCATACTTGCCGGTGCGTCGATCAACGGGTTCGCACCGACGCTCCACTCAGGATTCCCCTAAGAAGGGTGAATGATAGACCAAGTATCGCGCGGTCTCATAGACATTGATGATGCTAAACCCAGAGTAGCTAGATTGTTGATAAGTGAGAGTGGCAGAGAGAGAAACCTTGTTCCGTTACACCTTGTCCCATTTCCCGGACGGGGCTTGCATGGTGACCATGCTGCCTGAACCATTTGAGGTTGTTGTGCCACCATCCTTCCTGGTTCCCACTGCCGCCGCAACCGCGACAGGGGGGGGGGGCAAGCGACGGTGGAGCAACATTGCTTCTGTAACGCCCTCGATGCAGATATAGCTCCCACGTGTCGAGGCACGACTTAGAGACATAACCGCATTGAAAGCAATGTCGCAAGTTAGGCAATCATCACAACATCCCATGTAATATATGATAAAAGGGGGAGATACATAGTTGGCTTACACTCGCCACGTCACATCAGAGTACATAAATAACATACATCATCCAAACACTCATGGCCCGACTACGGCGCCAAAATAGAAGATAACCCAACATGCGACAAGGCCCCAAATCAAACCCCAACTAGGCACCACTACTGATCATCAGGAAAAGACACGTAGTATCGCTGAGAGTCCTCGTCGAACTCCCACTTGAGCTCGTACTCGTCACCTGGAGCGGAATCACCTGGACCTGCATCTGGAGTTATATTATCTTTGAGCCACAGGGACTCAGCAATCTCGCACCCTCGCGATCAAGACTATTTAAGCTTATAGGTATGGCAAGGTAAAATATGAGTGGAGCTGCAGCAAGCGACTAGCAAGTATGGTGGCTATCTTATTCGCAAAAGAGAGCGAGAAGAGGAAGCAAAGCACGAGCGAGAAGCTAGAGGAACAACCTGCGCAAACATTACTCCAACACCGTGTCCACTTCCCGGACTCCGCCGAGAAGAGGCCATCACGGTAATAAACTCAGTTGATTCATTTTAATTAATTAAGGTTCAAGTTATCTACAACCGGACGTTAACAAATTCCCATCTGCCCATAACCGCGGGCACGGCTTTCAAAAGTTCAATCCCTGCAGGGGAGTCCCAACTTAGCCCATGACAAGCTCTCACGGTCAACGAAGGAATAGACCTCCTCCCAAGACATTCCGATCAGACTCAGTATCTCAGTAACTCAAGACACTTCGACAGGTTAAAACAAGACCAGCAACACCACTCGCTGTGCCGACAAATCCCGATAGGAGCTGCACATATCTCGTTCTCAGGGCACACCGGATAAGCTAAGCGTACGGGAGCCAACGTAACCCAAGTTGACGAGGAACGGCCCCGCGCGGTGCTCTAGGTTGAACCAACACTCAGAGGAGTACTGGCCCGGGGGGGGGGGGGTAAAACAAGATGACCCTTGAGTCTGCGGAACCCAAGGGAAAGAAAAGGCTAGGTGGCAAATGGTAAGACCAATGTTGGGCATTGCTGGACAAGCTTTAATCAAGGCGAAACATCAAGGGGTAACCAATTATAACCCAACCGCGTAAGGAACGCAAAATCCGGGAACATAACACCGATATCACGGAAACTAGGGCGGCAAGAGTGGAACAAAACACTAGGCGAGAGACCGAGCCTTCCACCCTTTACCAAGTATATAGATGCATTAAGATAACATAGCAATATAATGATATCCCAACAAGTAAATAAATGTTCCAACAAGGAACAGCCTCCAATCTTCACCTGCAACTAGCAACGCTATAAGAGGGGCTGAGCAAAGTGGTAACATAGCCAATCAACGGTTTTCTAGGACATGGTGGGTTAGAGTTTCAACATGGCAATTGGGAGGCCGACAAGCAAAAGGTAGGCATCGTAGCATTGGCATAGCAAGAGTGAGCAAACTAGCATAGCAAAAATAGTAGTGATTTCGAGGGTATGATCATCTTTCCTACACAGTTGTCAGAGTTGACTGGATCCTCACAAGCAAACTCAACGGGCTCCTCGGTAGCAAACTCGTCTCCCGACTCTACCCAAACAAGACAAACAAGCAACAAGGATACAATCAACCACGTGCAAGGATCAAGCAATATGATGCAATGATGATATGCTATGCGGGATGCGATGCGGGATGCAAAATGCAAGATATGACAGGAAAAGCATGAACCTGGCCTCAACTTGCAATTCCAAGGTTGCCACTGGAAATATGAGATGAAATCGCTTGAAAACGATATAAAGAACGCCGGAATCGGAGTTACGGTTTGGAAATGGCAAGCGTTTCAAAAAATGACACCGGTCTGCGATTACAGCAAGTAGGCATCTAAATGCAATGAAATGAACATGCTACAGCCACCAAACATGACAATAAAATACATGGCAGGGATGCACACAAGATTCTTAACAAAAGACTAGCACTGAGCCACGGCCAATTCATCCATTATGAGGTTCAAACAAGCATGGCAAAAACGCAAATGCAAAACAGATTCCAGACTTAGTGAAATTAACACTTGTCTGAAATTTCAGATCACGAAGCCCTCTTCGGAGCAGCAAAACAACATGACACATGAGCTGATTAAGACAAAGAAGAACATGGCATGGAGCTACTCAACAAGCTTAACAAAAGTCGCTAAGTGACCTGGGGCCAAAAGGGATCACAAAATATACTAACGGGCACACGAACATAGCTAAAACACAATCAGTTTTCAGACTTAATGAAAACTGAGACATGCTGAAATATAACTCACGAAGGCATGTAAACGAGCTCGATGCACTCACCACGGGGCAAGTCATGGCAAGGCAAGCATACATACATTACGAAGGCACAAAATTCTATCTAGACATGGCAATAACAATGGCATAGCATGCACAGATCAACTACAACAACATCGGCAAAATCGCAAACGAGTTGACGACCTGCCCAGATTCACAACGAAGCAAAAGTAGAGCTCGATTGACTCAAGCTAGGCTGCTCCATAATTGCAAATAAAGACATGGATGGATAGAGCATAACATGATTAACAAAACTCCTTAATTGATCATCCTCAAAAGTGGCACGGATCACTAGGAAACAAGCTGAATATATGGCATCATGAACTAAATAATCCCAGACTTAGTGAAAACAACTAAGTCTCTGAAAACAGATTTACCGGGTGCCTCACTTTGCAAGCTTGCACAAGTCACCACACACATCCTAAAAATGCATGGGTTGCTCCTCTGGAAAGAAGACAAAATTCTTAACAAAAGATATAAAGGACACAGAGGCATAGCATGCACACAATAATCATGGCAAAAATGACAAAAGTCTAAGATGAACTAGCAGATCTGACAATTAACTCACGAAGCCGCCTTCTAACAGCATTTCGGGCATCAAGATGAGCTCAAATGAAAATTATGCAATGGAATGAAATGATGTACTCGTCGAGGCGAACATTTTGATATGCTATATGCCCAAATCGGAGCTACGGATGCAAAGTTACGGAGCCTCGAACATAGCAACTTGGACTAAAAATTTAATGACTTACAGAAAAAAACAACCCCAGATCTAGGGTTGCACGGAAACCGAGGCGGCGGCGGCACTGTTCACCGAAGCTCTCCGGCGAGGATGCCGAGGACGACGGCGAGGTGGGCAAGGACGGCGGCCGGCGGGGGCGACGTCGCCGGCGACCGGAGGTGGCGGCGCAGGGGCCCGCGGTG
>NC_057803.1:234472129-234478531 GCF_018294505.1 Triticum aestivum
GGGCCTGGCGGGCCGGCGGTGCTAAGGCGGCGATGTGGGGCGTCGCGGGCTGACGTGGTGGCGTCCCGTTGGTCGGCGGTGGCGGGCGGACGCGTCCGGTTGCGGCCAGACGTGTCCGATGGCGGCGGAGTAGAATTTTAGGGTTTCGTGGGGGAGGAGAGATCCGAAATTGGAGGGGTCTATTTATAGGCATAAGTGGAGCTAGGAGAGTCCAAATGAGGTGCAGTTTTCGGCCACGCGATCGTGATCGAACGCTCTAGGACATGGAGCAGAGTTTGGTGGGTTTTGGGCCAAAATGGAGGGGTGTTGGGCTGCAACACACACGAGCCCTTTTCGGTCCCTCGGCTAACCGTTGGAGTATCAAACGAAGTCCAAATGACATGAAACTTGACAGGTGGTCTACAGATAGTAAACCAAGGCCACTTGGCAAGTCTCGGTCCAATCCGGATATGTTTAGTCCCCACTCACAAAAGGAAGGTAGAAATGACCACCGGAGGAGAACGAAGCGCCGGAATGCAAAACGGACAACAGGGAAAATGCTCGAATGCATGAGATGAACACGTATGCAAATGCAATGCACATGATGACATGATATGAGATGCATGAAAAAGACAACAACACACGGAGACAAAGACCCGAACCCGAGAAATAAATACAACTTAACACCGGAAATGGCAAGAGTTGGAGTACAAATTGGGAAAGTTATATCTGGGGCGTTACAGCTTCTGTCAGGACCCCGACTCGATGTCACATCGATCTAGCCGGTAACACCTCATATCACTTTGCGGCCTCACGCACGGTATCCCCACGGGTGTCGCCTTACCTTTGCCTGGGACCGTTTGCGCCTTTTGGCTCACGTATATGATAGTGTCGCTAGCATCCATATGATAAGGAGCCCGGGCTGACATGACTAGTCGTAAACCCAAAGTGGCACAGACTTACAGGGACAGGCATCCATGACCCAGCTTCGAACCTGTCGGTCATCAACAAGTGGGTCCGGGCTGTAGCACTGGGCTAGCAGGACTCCGGTAAACCGGGCTGTAGCGGGCTAACAGGACTCCGGTACTCAATGCGTGACATTTCCCCGAAGGGACAGACACCGGAACGAAGAAGGACACATGCCGGCCAGCCTAAGTGTTCCAGAGCAGTAGCAAGCTACCATGGCTTAGCGGTAACACTAGGAGACATTTCCCGGTAAGAGAGGCTACTAAAGATAAACAACTAGATAGTCAGATCCCACACATACCAAGCATTTCAATCATACACACAATATGCTCGATATGTGCAAATACAACAAGGCATCACAACATGACTCTACGACACAAGTACTTTATTTAAGGCTCAGAGAGCCATACATAACATACACAAAGGTACGGGTCACACGAACCAGCATTCAAGTCGTACAGTCATACAAACTAGCAGCGGAAGTAACTTGTCTGAGTACAGACAACTAGAAAAATAGAAGAGGCTTGGAAAGCCTAGCTATACTACGAGGTCCTTCACAAGCTCAGGATCACCACCTGGGCCTTAGCCTACTCATTGATGTCAACGTCTACGTAGAACCCATCAGAAGGGGTTGCAGCGTCTTCTGTAAAAATGTAAATTATAGCAACATGAGTACAAAGGTACTCAGCAAGACTTACATCAGATCCTACATACATGCATATTATCAAGAAGGGTTGGTGGAGTTATTGCAGCAAGCCAGCTTTGACTCTTGGCTAGGCTAACCTACGAGACTCCAACTTGAAATGGTTTGCGCACACGAGTCCGCTACTCACCACTTCAATACACTACCGAGGATTCACCTCCGTCTTCCTACGGAAGAGCCCTCCTCGGCACTCACACTTATCTTGAGTCTTTTAGTAGTTTCCGTTTACTTGTCTATGAACTGTATAGGCAACCAAGTAGTCCTTTACCGCGGACGCGGCTATTCGAATAGATCATGATAACCCTGCAGGGGTGTACTTCTTCATACACGCTCTCACCACTTACCGTCGTTTACACGACATGTACTCGGCAACCTTCAAGCGGAAGCCCAACGTGGGTGTCGGCCACGACCTACCTAATCACCTAAGCCTCCAGTCCAGATTTATCGCCTATCCAGGTTCCATTCGTAGGGAGTCCGGCCGAGGTTTCCCATACGGCCCCGAACGATGTGAACAGGGTTCCCGAGATACCTAACGGGTATTCGATACACCCGGCCACGTACCTACCGCATCACAGCCCACCCCTACGGTCAGCGCTGTCCACGGCCTCCAGTAGGCTACAAACACCAGAAACTACTTGCAACTCCTGGACGGAGAACTAGGGTGAATAAGAAGCCGAGAGGGTCCATTGGTTTCGGGCCCAATGCATGGTAGTAGCTGATTCTTAAATCACACATACAGATCTCAGTGCTTAAGGTCAGCTTCAATGAAACAACCCACCATGTACTCCTACATGGCCTCTCATCGATACCTTTACCAAATCGTGTTCACCACACCACTCTCATTACCGACATAATCATTTCACTCTAGCCCATCACCCAGATGAACCAGACCTGACACGACTCTAAGCATAGCAGGCATAGCAAGGTAGGAACAACACATACATATGGCTCAATCAACTCCTACACATGCTAGTGGGTTTCATCTAGTTACTGTGGCAATGACAGGTCATGCAGAGGAAATGGGTTCAACTACCGTAACACACAGCAGTTTGAATCGCGTTGTCTTAATGCAGTAGAAGAGAGCAGGAGCGGGAACATGGGATTGTATCGATATGATCAAATGGTTGGTTGCTTGCCTGATGGTTCGATGCACTGATATGGTTCTTCGTTAGGGTGATCACGGTACTCCTCGGGGACAGATCCTGTCGCAAAGGACATCGATACACAAACATCACCAAACAATATGCAACAATATGATGCATGCATGAAACATGGCAATATGAGTGTGTTGGGCTAATGCAACTAAAACCAGAAGGGTTTGAACAAATTTGAATCAAGGATTCAAATTTCAAATTCAAATATGGCCTTTTAAAGTGCCTTTTCTTGTTCTGATTAAAACATCAACTTAACTTGTTTGATCATGCATGGAAATGGTACAGATGGATAGATTGGATTTTTCTGATCATTTTTCATATATAATTTGTCCAATTTGGAGTTACAGAATAAAAGTTATGAATTTTTGAAGTTTAATTAATATTCTGGAATTTCCTGATTTAATTTAAATCCAGAAATTCAATTACTGCGTCAGCCTGACGTCGGTGTGACGTCAGCAGGTCAACTGCGGCTGGCTGAAGTCAAACCTGACGTGTGGGGGCCACACGTCAGTGACAGGGGGGGTTAAACAGATTTAAATTAATTCTAATTACTAATTAGTGGCGCTGGGGCCCACTGTCAGTGTCAGGGGGGTTGACTAACAGTAGTTAGCGCTAACCTAACCATCTGGCCGACAGGGCCCACGCGTCAGTGACCCTGGGGGGGTCAAACCCCAGGTCGGTCAAGTCAAACCCCACCGGCGACATGACGCCGGCGAGATCCGAGACGGCGGCGAGAGTGCTTTTTGCCATTCCGGCGACCAAATGGACGGCGGAAGGCATCTACGTGTTGCTGAGGTTGAGCCGCGTCTATTGGTGGTGGTGGTTGGGCTCGGGGTGGCCGGAGTTGACGGCGGCGAGCTCGGCTGCGGCGGCCGGAGTTCGGGTGCGGTCGGGATCAGTGTTGCAGGGGGTTTGGGGAGGTGTTGGTGCGTTCTACGTGCTCCTGGTGATGTGTGGAGCACGATGGTGTGCTCGGTTGGGCGCTACGGCGACCGTGGCCACGACGGCGACATCGCCGGCGGCGTGGAGCTCTCCTTCCTCTCCCTCGCTCTCTCTCTCACACGGCCGAACACCACCGTCGCCACCGTTCGCCGTAGCGGTCGTCTCCGACCACCCCTCGCTCCCCCGACTAGCTCAGAAGCTCCGCCACAACTCCCTCTTCCTCCCCACCGCTCCACGGGTCTCCGGAAGCCCTGCATCGCCGCCACGTCGCCGTTCCCCTCTTCGGACTCCGACCACCGTCGCCGTCAAATTCGTCGTCTCCGGCGCGTCCCCGAGCCCGCTTCGACGCCCACTGCAACCGCGGTGAGCCCCCGGAGCGTTTCCCCCTTCTTCCCTGGTCTCTCCCGACCTCTAGGCCCTAGCTCCACCTCGACCGAGAGCTCCACGCCGCCGGCGATGTCGCCGTCGTGGCCACGGTCGCCGTAGCGCCCAACCGAGCACACCATCGCTTACACGCTCTCACCACTTACCGTCGCTTACACGACATGTACTCGGCAACCTTCAAGCGGAAGCCCAACGTGGGTGTCGGCCACGACCTACCTAATCACCTAAGCCTCCAGTCCAGGTTTATCGCCTATTCAGGTTCCATCCGCAGGGAGTCCGGCCGAGGTTTCCCATACGGCCCCGAACGATGTGAACAGGGTTCCCGAGATACCTAACGGGTATTCGGTACACCGTGCCACGTACCTACCGCATCACAGCCCACCCCTACGGTCAGCGCTGTCCACGGCCTCCAGTAGGCTACAAACACCAGAAACTACTTGCAACTCCTGGACGGAGAACTAGGGTGAATAAGAAGCCGAGAGGGTCCATTGGTTTCGGGCCCAATGCATGGTAGTAGCTGATTCTTAAATCACACATACAGATCTCAGTGCTTAAGGTCGGCTTCAATGAAATAACCCACCATGTACTCCTACATGGCCTCTCATCGATACCTTTACCAAATCGTGTTCACCACACCACTCTCATTACCGACATAATCATTTCACTCTAGCCCATCACCCAGATGAACCAGACCTGACACGACTCTAAGCATAGCAGGCATAGCAAGGTAGGAACAACACATACATATGGCTCAATCAACTCCTACACATGCTAGTGGGTTTCATCTAGTTATTGTGGCAATGACAGGTCATGCAGAGGAAGTGGGTTCAACTACCGTAGCACACAGCAGTTTGAAACGCGTTGTCTTAATGCAGTAAAAGAGAGCAGGAGCGAGAACATGGGATTGTATCGATATGATCAAATGGTTGGTTGCTTGCCTGATGGTTCGATGCACTGATACGGTTCTTCGTTAGGGTAATCACGATACTCCTCGGAGGCAGAACCTGCCGCAAAGAACACCGATACACAACCATCACCAAACAATGTGCATCAATATGATGCATGCATGAAACATAGCAATATGAGTGTGTTGGGCTAATGCAACTAAGACCAGAAGGGTTTGAACCAATTTGAATCAAAGATTCAAATTTCAAACTCAAACATGGCCCTTTAAAGTGTTTTTCCTTGTTCTGTATTAAACATCAGGTTAACTTGTTTAATCATGCATGAAAATAGTACAGATTTGTCTGATCATTTTTCAAACTCAAAGATTGGATTTTTCTGATCATTTTTCATATATAATTTGTCTGATTTGGAGTTACAGAATAAAAGTTATGAATTTTTAAAGTTTAAACTATATTCTGGAATTTCCTATATTAGATTAATTCCAGAAAATCAATTATTGCATCAGCCTGACGTCAGTGTGACGTCAGCAGGTCAACGGAACATGTCCAGGTCAAACCTGACAGTGGGTCCCGCGTGTCAGGGTGATTAATTTAATTAAAGTTTAAATAAAACTAAACCTGTTTAATTAACAGGGCTGGGCCCCACCTGTCATTGACTCAGGGGAGTCAACCAGGTCCCACCCGTGGTCAAACCCGGGTCGGCTGCACCGGCGTTTAGCCACCGGCGGGCCCGACGCGGCGGCGGAAGTGGTTTTGGCTGTTTCGGCCACCAAATGGGTCGCGGAGACTACCGGAGTGGAGCTGAGGACGAGCCGCAGCTCTTGGTGGAGTCCGTTGGGGTCGGGGTGGCCGGAGTTGGTGCCGGCGACGACTTTGGCGGCCACCGGGGTTCGGCCGAAGACGAACTTGACGCTAGAGGGGTCAGTGAGGCGCGGGGAGTAGCTAGCTAGGTGCTACGTGACACGGTGAGTATGATGGACACCGTGGAGTGGTCGGAGGGTGACCGGGAGCACGTCGGCGACGAGCTCCACGGTGGTGGGTGCGGTTGAGCTCCGGGAGGTCGCTACACGGCTCGGGAGCAAGAAAAGGAGGGGGGAAAGATGGCTAAGGTCACAGTGAGTGCGACGAAGCCCTTGGTGCGGCCGGAGATGGACCGGAGCGACGACGGCGTTGAAGGGGATCTCCGACGACGGCGGTTCGGGCGAGGTCGTTGCGGTGGACTCGGGCGTTGCGAGCGCTCGGGGCTCGGCTTGCTCGATGGAGTGGACAGCGGCGGAGCTCCTGGACACGATGAGAGGACGCACGGGCGGCGGGAAGCACGGCTACGACGAAGGCACGGCGATGGTGGCGTCGGTCATGGCGGGGGAGC
>NC_057803.1:234478875-234508314 GCF_018294505.1 Triticum aestivum
GCGGGGAGCGGCGAGGCGGCGAGCAGGTGCGTGGCGCGCGCTGCGGTCGCCGTCGGGCACCTGCCTGCCTGCCTGGCCGGCAAGCAGCTCGCTGGAGCGGCGCTGGGCTGGGCCGGCAGGTGGGCCGGAAGCAGGCGTCAGGTAAGTTTTTCCATTTCTTTCCGTTTCTGTTTTTTTAATACTTCTGCAACTTTGTTGAATTAAATAAAATACTTAGGCAACTCCTAAAATCACCAAACTACTCCTGGTTCATAGTTGGATTATTTCCAACATGAAACATTTTAGTTTGGAGATATTTGAGCATTTAAATGTTTTATATAATTTTAAATGCCCAAATTCAAATATTTATGATTTAATTCAAAAACCCTAAGATGGCCTAGGAAAATGTGCATCACTTTTGGCAGAGGTTCTGAACCAAGACAAAAAATGATGGGCATTTTAGAAGGGCATTTCAGGTTCATTGAAAAAGTTTTTAGTAAACCCTAATTGGTTTCAGAGGGGACTGGGGGTTCTGTCATCCCCATTTCAGGTTTCTGATGAAAGAGTAAACATGATGCAACACTCTAATGCATGGCTAACTAGGATGTGACAGCTTCCCTCCCATCCCACCATTCACCGCCTTTTCTCACACCTCACGGATGATGAATCCATCGATGCAGAAAACAATGATGAAGATGACACTTTTTAAACTCTCGTGTTCGCGCAAGCGCTTCCCCCTACTTGGCGCGCCAAGGATGCTGTGGGAAAACACGACCACCTATGGGACCATCGGCCCCTTGTAGTTTGGCAGGGGGAAGAGCACATTGCACAAAGAGCGGAGGGTGTAGAGCAGCACGACAGCGATCATACGAGAAGTTTTTACCTAGGTTCAGGCCGCCGTGAGGCATAAAACCGTACTCATGCTTTGGTGGATTGATGAGAGGACTGTGGTGGAGACACGTCGCTCTAGCCCGGCAAGGTTGCCTCGGGGCGAGAGCAGTCACGCGTGAATGACTGTACAAGAGTCTGAATCCTTTCTAAGGTTGCCCTGGCCCTCCATTTATAGATCAAGGGGTCACCACAATGGCAAATCAGTCATTGCATACTGATTAGATAGCAAACAGTGCTATCATACCTAACTGTGTAGATAGTACAAGGGGCATTAAATGCACCGCTTAGTGTCACATCATGGAGGAGCCCAGCAAGCCTTGCCATGATGTTCTTCCACCTTCTTGCCTGCCTGCGTGATACATCTCTGGACGGGTGTCATTTGGAGGTGATTTCCTTTGAAAATGGCTGCCACGTGCCAAGTAACAACCACTTAGTCACTTGGGGGCTCGACACCGCACCGATCGGTGACTTGCTTTGCTGTGTGGTGGAGCAGTGGAGCCTTAGCTTGGTAATACTCCCTCGACATCCCGAGAAAGCTTGTCAGGGTAGTCTTGAGACTTGTATTCAGGGCAACCTCGACCCCGCCAGGCTCGCCTGCCCGGCAAGGGAGGTTTTTCCTCAGTGGTATCTTGCTCCTTTGGTTAGTCTTGGACTTCTTGATCCGCCCTTTAGTTTCTCAAAGTGCTATCTCTTCTGCCGAGCCTTGTCTTGAGTGTTGCAACTTGTTTGGATCGGAGGCCCTTTGGGTTAAAGAGCGTTGGATCCACTTTTGCAAGAGCAGTGCAAATTATTTTTGAGTCCCAGCTGCGTAGGAATATTGAAGCTTACATGGATGACATAGTGGTCAAGACCAAGGACATATCAACACTTATTCAGGACTTGGAACAAACCATTGCAAACCTGCTCAGGATCAACTTGAAGCTCAACCCAGAGAAGTGTGTTTTTGGAATTCCTTTCGGCAAGCTACTCGGCTTCTTTCTGTCTCACCGGGGGATAGAGGCCAACCCCGACAAGTTCAGGGCAATCGAGCAAATTCAAGCACCAAAAATAGTCAAGGACGTGAGGCGTTTGACTGGATGTCTTGCCGCACTGAGCACGTTCATCTCCAAGTTTGCTGAGCGCGCCCTGTCGTTCTTCAAAATTTTGAAGAAGGCGGGGCCCATGAAGTGGACCTCGGAGGCGGAAGCAACGCTTCAAGACTTAAAAGCTTACATTTATTCTATTTCCACCTTTGTCGGTCCTAAACCGCAAGAGCCGTTGCTGCTATATCTAGCGGCAACGAATCAAGTGGTTAGTGCAGCACTGGTGGCACTGCGGGAAATGGAAGAAGGGGCAACTGCAGCTACTGTCCTTCCTGGGTAAGGAGGTGAACTAGCCACAACAAGGTTGAGTGCAGATCAGGGGAAAGAAGTGCAGGATAGTGAATGCAATCCCAAGGCTACAGCAAGGGAGAAAGTGGTGCGGCGACCTGTCTACTTGGTTAGCTCCCTGTTACAGAGGGTTAGATCAAGGTACTCTGGGTTCAAAAATTGATTGTCGGCCTCATCATGGCGTCGAGGAAGCTGTGCCATTACTTCCAAGCCCACGAGATCACAGTTGTCACCCGTTTTCCTTTGCAACGCATGCTGAGGAACCCTGCGGCCACCGGCAGAATAGTTCACTGGGCGTTGGAATTGTCAACCTTTGGGCTAAACTATGAAAGTACCTCAACCATTCAGAGAAAAGCATTAGCAGAGTTCATTGCAGAATGGACGCCTACTCCGGATGAAGAGACGCCAGAAACAGTTATCCCCGACAAGGAAGCACCCCAAGAGTGGATCTTGTACTTTGATGGTGCATTCTCACTGCGGTGCACAGGAGCTAGCTTAATCCTTGTCGCACGCACTAGAGAGCACGTCAATTATGTCATCCAAATGCGTTTTCCACAGGAGAAAGCTACCAACAACACCGCAGAATATGAGGGACTCCTTGCCGGGCTCAGGATCGCAACAGAATTGGGAATTAAGAAGTTAATCTAGCATGGAGACTCACAACTTGTTGTGAGACAAATAAACAATGATTACCAAAGCCCATTGATGGAATCATATGTGTAGGAAGTGAGAAAGCCGGACGAGCGTTCTGACGGATTACAAATAGAGCAGCCACGTGCGGAAAACAGCATTGCTGATCATCTATCAAAATGCGGTGCGCAAAAGCTTCCTGTGGAACCAGGGACTTTTGTTCTACACCTAACACAACCCTCAGTATCAATGGATGGAAAGAGGAGGAAATTGGACTCCGGCAAGCCCTCCCGACAGAGAGTCCCGAAGCCCCTGGTAGAGAGGTTGGCGGGAAGAACTCCACTTGACAGGACGAGAAGCATCCTCTCGCCAAAATACAAGTTCTTGTGGTTGAAATATGCGCTCCTGCGAATGAGGAGGTTCCATTGATCCTTGTTGCCGAGCCTTAGGCTCCTACTTTGACATGACACATAGTCCATTTCCTACAAATTGGAGAACTTCCCAAAGAGCAAGAACAAGCTGAGAGAGTAGCCTGGAGGGCCAGTATGTATCAATTCGTCGACAACGCATTATACAACAGGAGACCCAACGGTGTGAGATTGATGTGCAATTGCCGGGAAGAAGGGAAGGAACTGTTGGCAGAGATACATAAAGGCATGTGCGGCTCCCATATTGGATCAAGAGGCTTGGTGATGAGGACATCAATACCATTGTTACACCCACAACCCCTACTGCTACATATACTCGACCAATTACTAGAGCTCGCGCGCGCCAATTAAATTATCTGGTACTTTCGTTTCTTGGTAACGATTCTAATGTTCATGAGAATATGATGTTGCCTAAATTGGATACATTTGTTGTGCTTACAAATGAAGGGTCTGGCAAGGATAAGAGGGATGAACACTGGAGCAAGACCAAGCATGGAGATGATGGCATGCGCAAGGGGAACAAGAACGGAGTTACAAGTGATGATTTCAGGACTTTGAAGCCACCATAAAGAGTGCATGAAGCCTTGGACGAAATATACAAGAGGCCACTTAATAAATTTCATCCAGAGGCTATTCTAGGTGCTGCATCATCTTATTTTTGGGCCAGGCCCATGTAATTTCGAAATACTTGAGTATAGACTATTTTTAGAGTCTGTATGTGTGGGGCAACAAGAGTTAGGGCTGGTTTCGGAACCCTCCTCCAAGGGCCACGAAATTCCCCCCTCTTCCGCCATATATACAGCCCTTAGGGCGTCATTTAGACTTTGGGTTTTGTTTAGATTAAAAGTTAGCCAGAGCTGCAACTTCGCATACTTCGTTTGTGTTCAACGACCAGACCAAGGTGTCACAGAACCCCACCTATATCAATACTTCATCTATATTCGCAATATTCAGATTGCAATATCATATTCTTGCTTGTTTTTTGATTTCGTGTAGGAATAGACCTTCATGTTCAGGCTGATTGTGCTTCTAGCATCGTCGGTAACCTCAGGAGATTGGTTTAGCGATTGCTAAGGCGCAATATTGTGCACGTTTGTAGTCCGATCATCAAAGTCGGCTCCACCAAATCAATAGTTATCATCTCATCGAAAGATCGGGACCCTCACCTCTATCAAGCGGTATCAGATTTCAAGGTTGCTCGGTGAGATTTTATAGTTTTTCTTAGTTTAGACCGAGTCTGTTGTTCATACCTACAGTCCACGAAAAAGCCAAAAAAATTTAGGGTTTGTTCATCATATCCAGACCAATCTGAGCCATTGTATGATCTTTTTTGTATTTTTTATTGAATTTGTGGTTGCATCGTCATGTCAAGTTGTTGGTCTTAGGGTCTAGTCCTTTAGAGTTTCGAGTTCTGTTCATATGTCGTCATGCCGCCACCGCACCATCATCATCACCGCTACCATATACCACCATAGTCATCACCGCTGCCATATACCATCGTCGTCGTCACCGCTGCCATATACCACCATCGTCATCAGCACTGCCATATACCACCATCGTCATCACCGCTACTATGTACTACCTATCCACCACCATCACACTAATCCAAGTCCATCTTCATCACATATTCGCCACCAGTCCATGTTCCACCGGTCTACATATATCCGCCACCAGTCCGAGTTTCCACCAGTTTCATCTCCGCCACCAGTCCTAGTCCGAGTCCAGTATTTGTTACTTTGTTTTTGATTACCAGATCATGCCATACTCCAAGTCGTGACAGAGAAGGAATTCCAAACTTTCATGTTACCCGCAATAGAAAAATTCTGGCTAGGCAGTTTTTAGACCATTTGTAGATATTTTTGAAAAATATTGTTGCGGAGCAAAAAAAGTGAAAAAAATAAAAAATCAGAGTGTGCTCCTCCCTTGTTTACGCGTAGCACCGTGATTTTGTTATTCTTCTAGGCTCGCGTCTCTAGCTCGTCTAGCCTAGGACCAGCACAGTACCATCGTTGAGCGTTTATTCAACTTTGCATCTCTGAATTGATTATTGCTGATATTTTTGCTACCATATCATAAGCCTTCCCTACTCCAGATACATCTACGTCGTACCTTTGACTCTCCCTGGTAATCGCTCTATCGAAGCTTTGAGATTTTTGACCACAACGGTTGCCGATCACCACCTGCTGCTGGGTAAGAACTAGTAAGAATTTGAGATTCGCTTAGCGGATTTGTGACACACCACCACCACCACTTCCTAGTAGTCTATGGGATCATATTATTGTGTGTTTCTATTGCTGCTAACCATGGCAAGATCACAATCTAAATAAACTGATTGGGAGAACATGACGAACAAACAGCTACATGATAAATTTCAGCAAATGATGAGTGGACAGGTGCAAGATGTGCTAAACAAATCTGAAGAGGCCATGGAGAAGATAGACGGCATTGAGAAGACGTTTGAAACAAAGGTCGATAACAAGTTTAATGAATTTCTTGCGCATCTTCCACCACCAAGGCCGGCTGCACCTGTCACACCTCTACAACAACAACAACAACAACAACAACAACAACAACAACAACGACAACAACAACAAAAACAACAAAAACAACAACAACAACAAAAACAAAAACAAAAACAAAAACAAAAACAAAAACAACAACAACAACAACAACAACAATAACAACAATGTCGCCTTCCAAATCAAGTGGAATGAGCACTGCGCGTTCCCCTTGAGCCTGGTCAAAATTCTGGTGCCGCTGCACCTACTGTTGATGCTTTACTGGCTCCTGCTGCTGCAGCTGAGGAGGACGTTTACGAGGGAGATTACGAGGATGAGGTTGATCAAAATTAGCATTATGTGCAACCACCAACACAACCACCAGGTCGTCCTCATGCCTATAATCATAATGCTAGGGTTGCACCACCACCTTAGGTACGATATTATGACCATGTTCCTAAACTGAAATTGATTATTCCACCATTTGAGGGTCAATACATTCCTGATGTCTATCTTACTTGGGAGTTAGAAACTGAACAACGTTTCACATTCTTACAATATCCCGAGGATAGATGTGTTGCTGCTGCTGTTAGTGAATTCACTAGCTTTGTGTCGGATTCGGGGTTCCGCACACCCTTGAGAGGTTCGAACACTAGGGTGCGTGCGAAGAACTCCCTCTTACCAACCTGCAATGATTCCGTAGCCTAGCTCGATGAACCCAAGGGACAAGAGACACCACAGTTTATCCTGGTTCGGGCCACCTTGCAGTGTAATACCCTACTCCAGCTTTGTGGTGGATTGCCTCGAAGGGCTAGGGATGAACTAGTACAATGGATGAATAGCCTCAGGAGGAGAGGTGCTCTTAAACTCAATGAGCTGGTGAGGTGGTTCGGGTGGAATTCGTCTGATCCTCTCTATGGTGGTGGCTAGGTCCTATATATAGTGGCCTTGGTCCACTTCCCAAATGTACGCGGGAAGGGATCCCACAACAGCCAAATTTGAAGGGAGACAGCTAGTAAAAGCTATCGTGACAAAATTAGTCTTCGCCTACAAAAGGCTCTAGTGGCGACGCTGCAGTGGGCTCCGCGATGACCTCCGTCCTGTCGTCCTAGCAGTCTTGGTCTAATTGCACCGATATGGAAACCTTTACTTGATTCCTCAGGACTCTGCGCATGCGCTTGCCTCCTTAGAACCAAAGGGGAAACTGGTACACCGCTGTGAATGCCCACGATGCGGCTATATCTACCACGTGTCGAGGCACGACTTAGAGGCATAGCCTCATGGTGGTTTTTTCGCAAGAGGGGTAATCTTCACACAATCCCATGGACTGAATAAGAAAGGGAAAGAGTTGGCTTACAATCGCCACTTCACACAAATAACAAGTTAAACATACATCATCCAGGGTACAATCAAGGTCCCACTATGGAACCAAAATAAAGGAAGACAACCCCAAATGTTAGATCCCTGATCGTCCCAAATAGGCTCCACTACTGATCATTAGGAAACAAAACATAGTAATGATCAAGGTCCTTGTCAAACTCCCACTTCAGTTCGGTAGCATCACCTGCACTAGTATAATCGACACATGCATCTGTTTGGAAGTATCCGTGAGCCACGAGGACTCAACAATCTCACACCCGCGAGAACAAGACAATTTAAGCTTATGGGTAGGATAAGGTAGTGAGTTGGAGCTGCAACAAGCGATAATCAAATATGGTGGCTAACATACGTAAATAAGAGTAAGATGAGAGTCTACCCAATGGTCGTGAAGCTACAAGTGATCAAGTGATCCTGAAGCTACTTACCTTCAAACATAACCCAAACCGTGTTCACTTCCTGGACTCTGCCGAAAAGAGACCATCACGGCTACACACGCGGTTGATTCATTTTTAATTAAGTCAAGTGTCAAGTTCTCTACAACCGGATATTAAGAAATTCCCATCTGCCACATAACCGCGGGCACGGCTCTCAAAAGTTTTTACCTTGCAGGGGTGTCCCAACTTAGCCCATCACAAGCTCTCACGATCAACGAAGGATATTCCTTCTCCCGGAACAACCCGATCAGACTCGGAATCCCGGTTACAAGACATTTCGACAATGGTAAAATAAGACCAGCAAGACCACCCGAATGTGCCGACAAATCCCGATAGGAGATGCACATATCTCGTTCTCAGGGCACACCCGATGAGACAACCTATGAGTAAAACCAGCCCTCAAGTTTCCCCAAGGTGGCCCCGCAGTCTACTCAGTTCGAACCAACACTTAGAGAAGCACTGTCCCGAGGGGGTTAAAATAAAGATGACCCTCGGGCTCGCGAACACCAAAGGGAAAGTTATTGGTTGTTAGGCAAATGTAAAACCAAGGTTGGGTCTTGCCAGAGGAGTTTTATTCAAAGCGAACTGTCAAAGGGGGTCCCATAACTCCAACCGCGTTAGATACGCCAAATCAAGGAACATAACACTGGTATGACGGAAACTAGGGCGGCAAGAGTGGAACAAAACATCGAGCAAAAGGCCAAGCCTTCCACCCTTTGCCAAGTATACAGATGCATTAATTAAATAAGAGATAAAGTGATATCCCAACATAAACATGTGCCAACATGGAGCAAACTTCAAATTCACCTGCAACTAACAACGATATAGGAGGGGCTGGGCAAAGCGGTAACATAGCCAAACAACGGTTTGCTAGGAAAGTGGGTTAGAGGCTTGACATGGTAATATGGGAGGCATGATAAACAAGCGGTAGGTAGCGAGACAATGTGATAGAATGAACAACTAGCAAGCAAAGATAGAAGTGATATCGAGGGTTATGGTCATCTTGCCTGAGATCCCGCAAGGAAGAAGAATGAGTCCATCAAGAAGACAAACAGACGTAGTCGAACGAATCCTCACAACTCCGGAACGAAACCAAAGCTAACGAGAGAAGCAAACCGGAAAGAAGCAAGCAACATGGTAAACACACAAGCATAAATATGGCATGATGCACAACCAAGGATGATGCATGTCCGGTTTATATATGCATGGCATGGCAAAGTGCACAAACAAAACTACAAGTTAAGTGGAGCTCAACATGTAACAAGATGTATGTTGACGAAACACCACATTTAAATATTTAGTTCACTCTCGTTTAGGTAATCAATAAAATTAGATGTTGGTTAACATGGCAATAGGGAAACATATATAAACTATCTATTTAGGAAAGTTTAAATGAGGCCGGAAACAATAAACAACAATTCCAGAAAATCCTCACCTGCATATTTCGAATTTGCTACTTTTCTGCCCTACACACAATTTTAGAGTTGTTAAACATGCAAAGTAATGCCTCTATGATAATCTATGCATTTTTCCACCCCATTTACATATAAATTTTATTCAAAATGGAGATACGGTTGTTTAGTTATGAAATAAAGCATTTTAGTATGGAATTTAAGAAAATTAATGCAAACAGCAATTTAAACATTTTAAACATGGCTGAAAGTTGCAAATTACAAAACTAGATGAAATTCTAAGCGTTTTACATATATAAATTATTTTTATCCGATGCATGGTTAAAGAGTTATTACATGAATGAAGTTTAGGGTCCAATCTGTAAACATGCAGTTTTCTTCAAAATAGAGAAATTCATCTGCTGAAAAACAGCAGTTGGGCCGAAACTGGTTAGCCCAACAGTGAAAAAAAGGAGGGCGCACGGGGGGTGGCCTCACCATGGGCCAAGGCCTAGCTTGGTGGAGAGGAGGCCGACTGGGGCTGGAAGCACGCCCCCAGGTTGCGATTTGAAGCGGTCAATGGGACGTACGCGGCCAGGAGGGTGCTAATCCTGTCGCGCGAGCAGAGGAAACGAGCGGGCGAGCTTGGGGTCGCGAGATGGAGCAGGGATCCGGTCGAGGACGATGAAATCCGGGCACGGTCGACAGCGAGCTCCTGCGACAGACTATAGAGGAAAAGGAGAGAGTTGAGAGGGAGGGCGTTAGTGGTCGAAGAAGACAAAAGGGAGAGACAAACGGGGCGCGCGGTGGTGGGGCCTCACCGGCATGGTTCGGCTCAAGACGGTGCTGACAGGAGGCTGCAGGGAAGTCCATGGAAGGCATCGGCATGGCAGATCCAGGCGGCCGCAGCAAGAACTTGGCGCATGGGCGAGGGGCCGCGGTGGACCAAGGCGAACCTAGGGACACTCGGGATGACGCGGGGACGGACTTGAGGCGTAGGCGAGGATGCGGGACTTGGCGCGGCAGCGGATGCAGGAGATGGTGGCGTCAGGACCTCGAGGCCGAGCTCAGGCCATGGCTTCCACGGCTCCTGCACGGGGAGAGAACTGAGAGTTGAGAGAATCAAGAGAGAAAGAGAAGGCAGAGAGCAGGGTAAGGAGAGGGGCAACGGGTCAGTGGCCTGGTGGTTCCGGTAGAGCTCTGGCAAGGTCTCCTGCCGGTGGTGGCGTGTAGGGTCGAGCGAGACTCTTGGGCGGAGGCGGTTGGATGGATGGATCGATGGAATTCAGTTGGGCTTAGCCAGCGTTGAAATCTAGGGAGACCAGTTGGCTGTGGGATGGATAGAGGGGAGGCTCGGGCACTGGTTGGTTGGTGGATCATGATGGATCCCGATGTGGAGAGGACAAGGGGGTGGCGGTGCAATGGATGGGACAGGAGGCCTAAAAACTAGGGTTAGACTGATTATATAGCAATTAAATTAGTTTAGGGGCTACTCGGGCCCTTTGATCATAATCGGACGGTCGGAGATAAATAGGTTAGGAGAGTCAAAGAATAAATCGAAGATATTTTATAGATGTTTGCGGATGATCCGGATCCATCGGACACGACTGCTCGGGTCGGGTTCGGGACAACTTCGGACGCGCACTCAAGGGGGTCGATGCACTGTGCAAGGACGCGTTAGGTGGTTAGGGGGAGGGGTTTTTGGACCATCCGATCTCGATCGGACGGCACCGGATGCGAGAAGGGGGGTTAGGCAGGCCTGGTGGTTGGTAGTGGATTGTGTAGATGGTCTAGGGAGGAAAGAGAGGGAAAGCCCCGCAATAGTTTCCGGAGATTGAAATCGTCCGACGATTTGACCGACTATATTGCCGCTATAGTTATCCGTTGGGGCATCAAATGAATGCGATGAAACTTGGCAAGTGGCCTACTGACAACATAACAACACCGTATGCCAACTTTCAGCCCATTCTGAGAACATTTTTCGGCCACTTATAAAATATTATTTCGGACGTGCTGCGGGCGCGTGCGAGTGTGTCTGAGCTCAGAATGGACAATGGAGAGAACTAGAAGACCCAGACGGATGCAAGTTTTGAAAACATGAGGATGCAAAGCAGATGATGACATGATGAAATGCAACAAACAAATATAACACACGACTGACACGCAAAACATGCAATGCAACTAGGAAGGCATCTGGAGCGTTGGTCTTGGGGCGTCACAACACTCCTCCAGTTGAAAGGGATCTCGTCCCGAGATCTAAGGATACCACAGGAGAGAAGCGGAAGAGGAAGAGGTAAAACAAAGTTGCTTCTTGACAAAAGAGTGAAACCAAAGAACCTTAGAGGTTGAACAACTTGAAAGAAAGAATAGAACGAAGATGAACAAAGTTGAAAACACTCCGTTAGAAAAGCGGAACAAGGAACATTACAAGAACCTAGAGGTTAAGTGACAAGATATATATTGAAACCACTCCGGTTAAAACAAGATAGAGAAGGAATAAGAATGATATAATTTGGACAACACTTCGACTATAATTGGAAGGAATTAAACATGAACTTGACAAGATGAGAGGATAGTTGTTGAAATCAACAACACACTGCCTCTGGAACTATTGAAAGAATGGCACAAGGGGTAAGAAAGATTTCAGACAACACTCTGGTAGAGAAGGGCGGCAAAACTTGATAAGATGAGAGCACTTGAAAGGAGGACATGACACTCCGGTTGAACGGATAAGCAAAGGAAAAAACATGATCTTTGACAAAAATGGAATGGTGGTCAAAGAGTGCGACAACACAATGCTTCCGAAACGAACGAATAGAAGATAGATCGTCAGGAAGAAAGAAAGTAGAAGAAAATGATAACTTCTACCCCCCATGAATTTGAAGGTGTCCTTAGAAGGAAGGATTGAATGGAGTTTTTGAAAATTAAACAACAAAATAATTAGGTTGTTGTGGGCTTATGGAAAACGTCTCAAAATTATGAGGTGAAATTCTACCACTAACGGAAATAATAGATTGGATTGATATCAACAAGGAGATGAGAAACTTATTTCACCCGGAGGATAAATGAAAAACTTGGGTCATTTATAAGCACCATAAATAGCAACAATCCTTAGGGAAAGCTTTCGGTGAAATATAACCCAATATAACTCTGACAAAAAGATTGATTGGTTGAAAAGATCTCTTGAACAAAGAGAAAGTGATGGATTTAGAATGAGTCCTTCTTGATATTTGAGAATCATGAAACATGAAGGGAAATTATCAAGAATCACATAACACCACCTCAAGAGATAAGGTAGAAAGAATTGCACTTCGGAATGCAAGACGAAGAATGCTTGAACTCCTCAAAACAAGACATGTGTTGGACACCATGTTTATTTTAGATTATAGCTTGGCGGATCATAACTTCGAGAGAAATCTTGAAGAACAATCGAAGAATGACAGGAATCCTTGACGAACCACCATGTAGAGCCTCCATGAAGAACTCCGATAATAAAAGGTTGATAGAAAGAACGAGAAGTTGAAAACACAAGGTGAATTCTTGCAATGATTTAGATGGATCATTGTGATGATATAATTGAGAGCTTGAGACTATGGAAAGAAAAGGATGAAACACTTGATTCGGGAATTTGACGAGCCTCTGGGATAAGGAATTAAATCACCTCGATGATAAGAATTATGCCATGCTTACCGTTCATCAACTTAAATTGATAACAAGCAACAGAATTGGCATGTCACTAATTCTTCTTGAAGGATTAAGGATAGATATAGCGCCAACTTGAGAAGGTCTTGATGGAACCACTAGCGGGATTTGGTAACAATGAATGAATTGATATGATAACGACGGAAGAGAATTCTTGAACGAACCACCGTAAGAATTGAAAACGATTGAAGAAAAGAGAATGGATCTCCGGGAAGCATTAAAACTACACGAAGATACTTGAGTGAATTTAGATACAAGATGACGAAGAGATCATGAACTGATTAGAGAGTACTTATATAATGCACCGGAAAGATTTGGAGAACGAGAGCTGCAAGCTGGAATGAATAATTCTTCTGAAATGATGGCCTTTGGAGAATCAAACTAAAAAGACTCCTGAGTTGCTCCGGATGGGTGAAAATAAATCTCACAATCGAAAAAAAATTATGAGAGAATGGCATCAAACTTGAACTTCGCATCTTTGGAAGAACGGGTAAGGATTCAAGAGGAACTCTTCTTCGGTCTTGAAAATCCGAGAATGACGACGAGAAACACCACCAAAATGTTTAAGATACTTCGGGAGAATGAAAAACAAAGAGGTTTAGCCAACAATGAACAATAATTTGAAATTGATCCTGGAAAAACATCTGACTAATGAAATTCATTCCTACGTCAAACTTTGAAAAGAATTTGGGAATAGCTGCGGGAAAAATTAGAAGAGTCAGGTAAGATCCTAGGAAAAGACCTGTGGGTTAGGGCCCACTCAAAACAAACACCTTCGAATGATTACTTGAAAGGGAGATTGCACCAGTTGATTTAAATGGCTTGAATGAGATAACAACCTCGAGATAGCTTGAAGGGATCTTGAATGAAAAGACGAGCCTTCTGAGATATCCTCAGCACTTTAGAACAAATGAATAGCAAGAAGTGGATGATTAAGAGGTGCAATGGCATGAGAAAACATTTGAAACGAGGAAAGGATATGATCGACAAAGTGGAAACTAGATTAAGATATATGAGTCCTTGAAGAAAAGGTTGGGAGCGCGGGAAAAGCAAAGGAAATTTGGGAACGACTGAAATAGACACTGTTGAGAAAAACTAAGAATTGATCTAGCAAATAATGAAACGATGGGATTCACTTGAAGAGAAGCACATCGATTGAAAAGGATTGACATGACAATCTCGATAAACAAGAAGGATTGGTATTGTCATAGAAGTATGACAGCACCATTTAGAAAATGGCATGGAATCCACATTTGACTTCGAAGCAACTCGAATACCACAACTCAAAAAAAACAAAGGATTGGCTTAGAAAATAAGCCGGAACAAACACATATGATAGAGATTTACCCTCTGTCGGAAAAGGCAGTGCCTAGGAGGTGCTTAGGCATGCCTAGGCGCTAGGCAATGGCCAAATGCCTCGCCTAGGGCATAAATGGAGGTCTAGGTAGGGCAAGCAAGGAATTGCTTACCCAAGCAAGAAATCATGCCACATACTACACTGATATGCCTAACGGGTTATATTCCATAAACTAATATTAACACCCATATAATAATCACAAATACACTACGAGTAAAAACTATATTACCGCCTAGGGCGCTTAGGCACCGCCTAGGCACTAGGCGAAGGTCAACCGCCTCGCTTACGCCTACCGCTTTTTCTAACCGTGGATTTACCCAATCCTATATCATGTGCCTGTCGGAAAGATATTCTAGGAGCTACTTGAATTCCCACCTATTAACTCCCGAAACGTTCTGATTATGCAATCTGGTGTTGTTGATATAGGGAGGCACAACATATATCACAGAACTAACAAGCCCTATGCTCCAACTGTATCCATCCGTCAACATATAACCAAGAAAACTCCGGAAACCGTGTACCTCAACCTTCAAAAAGCACCCGTTATACAAACTGTGGCAATACTCCTGAACTCCCTCCCCAGTACTGGGTGGCGTCGAGTTTATCTCACCACTAACTGCATAAAAGAGATTTTTGATGTCGGCGAACTCAGGTATTCCAGAACTGCAATGATAAAATTGTGACGACAACACCTTAGAGCTCAACTCCCCGGGATACTGCCACAACCCCTAAATGTTAGGAGGCACCAAGAACAATGTTCTCTTCACAAGAATATCGGAACGATTCCAAGATACCCGCGTGATCCTCAAAAAAATTCGTCAAATTTGAGGAGAGAAAAGACAAAACATCTACATCAGGAGGCCTCACTAGAGCGACGAAGGGACAGAGGAGTAAAAAGAATCCTACTCCTCGATATATATAATCCTAAGACTCAAAACATTTTTGTTCTAGACGCAACACCGTCAGCGATTCAGTCAAGCAGGGGGCTCCTAAGTCGGACCTTGATTGTCATGGCTCACGTCAAGGGTGGACTTGTAACGCCCAGGATGTCACTATATCTCCCACGTGTCGAGGCACGACTTAGAGGCATAACCGCATGGTGGTTTTGTCGAAAGAGGGGTAATCTTCACACAATCCCATGTACAAAATAAGAAAGGGGTAAGGAGTTGGCTTACAATTGCCACTTCACAGAAATAACAAGTTAAACATACATCATCCATAGTACAATCAAGGCCCGACTAAGGAACCAAAATAAAAGAAGACAACCCCAAATGCTAGATCCCTGATCGTCCCAACTGGGCTCCACTACTGATCATCAGGAAATGAAACATAGTAACGACCAAGGTCCTCGTGGAACTACCACTTGAGTTCGGTAACATCACCTGCACTGGTATCATCGGCACCTACAACTTTTTGGAAGTATCCGTGACTCACGAGGACTCAGCAATCTCACACCCGAGAGGTCAAGACTATTTAAGCTTATGGGTAGGATAAGGTAATGATATGGAGCTGCAGCAAGCGCTAAGCGAATATGGTGGCTAACATATGCAAGCAAGAGTAAGATGAGAACTTACGCAACGGTCGTGAAGCTACAAGTGATCAAGAAGTGATCCTGAAACTACTTACGTTCAAACATAACCCAAGACCGTGTTCACTTCCTGGACCCTGCCGAAAATAGACCATCACGGCTACACACACGGTTGATTCATTTTAATTAAGTTAAGTGTCAAGTTCTCTACAACCGGATATTAACAAATTCCCGTCTGCCATATAACCACGGGCACGACTCTCGAAAGTTTATACCCTGAATGGGTGTCCCAACTTAGCCCATCACAAGCTCTCATGATCAACGAAGGATATTCCTTCTCCCGGAACAACCCGATCAGACTCGGAATCCCTGTTACATGACATTTCGACAATGGTAAAACAAGACCAGCAAGAACACCCGAATGTGCCGACAAATCCCGATAGGAGCTGCACATATCTCGTTCTCAAGGCACACCAGATAAGACATCCTACAAGTAAAACCAGCCCTCAAGTTTCCCCGAGGTGGCCCCGCAGTCTACTCAGTTCGGACCAACACTTAGAGAAGCACTGGCCTGGGGGTGTTAAATAAAGATGACTCTCAGGCTTGCAAAAACCCCAGGGAAAGTTATAGGTTGTTAGGCAAATGTAAAACCAAGGTTGGGCCTTGCTGGAGGAGTTTTATTCAAAGCGAACTCTCAAGGGGCCCCATAACCCCAACCGCGTTTGGAACGCAAAATCAAGGAACATAACACCGGTATGACAGAAACTAGGGAGGCAAGAGTGGAACAAAACACCAGTCGTAAGGCCGAGCCTTCCACCCTTTACAAGTATATAGATACATTAAGTTACATAAGAGATAAAGTGATATCCCAACATATCCATGTTCGGACATGGAACAAACTTCAACTTCCCCGTTAACTAGCAACGCTATAAGGGGGGGCTGAGCAAAAGCAGTAACATAGCCAAACAACGATTCACAAAGATGGTTGAAAAAGGTTAGAGGCTCTCATGGCAATTTGGGAGGCTTGATAAACAAGTCGTAAGTAACGTGACATAGCGATAGAGAGAACAACTAGCAAGCAAAGATAGAAGTGATATAGAGGGTATGGTCATCTTGCCTGAGATCCTGCGAGGAAGAAGAATGAGTCCAAGAAGTAGACGACCCTACGTAGTCGAACGAATCCTCACAACTCCGGAACAAAACAGAAGCTAACGAGAGGATCAAACTGGAAAGAAACAAGCAACATAGTAAACAACAATCACATAAACATGGCATGATGCACAACCAAGTATGATGCATGTCCGATTTAATGAAACATGGCATGGCAAAGTGCACAAACAAAACTACAAGTTAAGTAGAGCTCAATATGCAACGAGTTGCATATCAACGAAAAACCACATTCATTTATTTAGTTTTCTCCCGGATATGTACCCAACAAAATTAAATGTTATTAAACATGGCGAGGGGTGAAGCATATGAAAACTACCTATCTAGGAAAGTTTAAATGAGGCCGGAACAACGAACAACAATTCCGGAAAATCCTCATTTGCAAATTTTAGAGTTGGTACTATTCTTCCCTAAAACATATTTTCGAGTTGTTAAACATGAAAGTTAAGTGCACCATTTTAAACTAGGAATTTTTCTACCCCATTTACATATAAAGTTTATTAAATTTGGAGCTACGGTTATTAAGTTATGAAATAAAACATTTTAATAGGGCATTTATGCAAAAATAAACACAAACAACATTTTAAACATCTTAAACATGGATGAAAGTTGCATATTATGCAACTAGATGAAATTCTACACATTTTACATATACAATTCATTTCTATCCAATGCACGGTTTATTAGTTATTATATGCATGAACATGGAGGGGTAATCTACAAATATGTGGTTTTCCAGAAATAAATAAATACGCTGGGGTGTGGGTGGCTCATCATGGGTTAAGGCCCGCTGGTGCAGAGGGAGAGGCCGACAGGGGGCGATGCTGGGCCGCGCCCAGAGGCGGAGGTGATGGGAGTCGTCCACTTGTGCGGGGTCAACAGCTTGGGAGCGCTGACCCGCATCGATGCGAGTGCAACATCAGCTGGAACGAGCGAGCCCTTCTCGAGGAAGAGGAAGCAGAAGCTGGCTGGACGAGAAGCAGGGGATGTAACGGCGGCCTGGCATTGCTTAGGACTCCGGCGAAGAGCGGTGCGACGGGGAGGTCGGAGGCACTGGTGACCCATGAGAGCGATGAAGCAGAGGAATGAGCGGACGCCGCGGTGCTCCAGTGAGGTACTTGGCAGGGCGGCGGGGTCTAGACGACGGGAACGGGTCCTAGACGACGGGAACCGGCGTAGTAGCTCGACCTTGTCCGATCCCCAGTCGGATCCAGGGAAGGCGGCGTCAGAGCTTCATGGGCGGCGGTGCTGGTTTCCTAGAGAAAAATAGAGGTGAGGTGAGGGAGAACTAAGGAAGGAAGGAGAGAGGCAGGGCGTGGGTCTAGCTTAGATGCTGGTAGAGAACTCCAGCGATGCTCCGTGTGGTGGCGCTCGCCGACGCGGTTGCCGGAGGCAGACAGAATGCATGGGGAGATTGGAGATGGGTTGCTGCGGGAACTCCTGGACAGGGGCTCGATCGAGCAGGGGAACGGGCAAGGTGGCTGGCGGCGGCAAGTTGGATCAAGGGAGGAGCTCAGCTTGGTGGGTGGAGAAAACGAGGAGGATGTGAGCGGATCGGGAGGGATCCCAAGGTGGGAGACGAGTGCGGCGGCGGCGGCAGGGACAAAACTCCTAGAAATTAGGGTTGGTGCAGAATTTGTTAGGTGTTAGTATACTATATATACGAAAAGGGGATGATTTGGATCCTCCAATTATAATCGGATGGCTGAGAAAACACAGGCTAGGAAGTCCAATTAAGAAAATGGAGATGTTTTATAGATGTTTGGGGATGATCCGGACCCAACGGTTATGACTGCCCGAGTTGGGTTCGGGAAGTTTCGGACACGCACGTAAAGGGGGTTAGGGGGTCACCGTCAAGAGGGAAGCGAAAACACGATTGGTCTGGAACAGACAACGAAGGCAAAACGGTCCGTGGGAAGGTGATGAAGGCAAAGGGAGAAATGGCAACGACCAGCGAATGCAAGTTTTAAAAACAATGACGGCAATGAGTGCCGATGCAATGCAAATGATGACATGATGAAAAGCAACAAACAAAAAACACACGACGGTCATGCAAAACATGCAAGGCAACTGGAGGATCTCGGGGCGTCACAACACTCCTCCACTACAAGAGGATCTCGTCCCGAGATCTAGGATGGCACCTGGGGGAAACGGAAGAGGAAGAGAAGATGTAAAACTAAGTTTCTTCTTTGACAAATGAGTGAAACCAAAGAACCTTGCGAGGTTGAACAAATTAAAAGAAAGAATACAACGAAGATGAACAAAGTTGAAAACACTCTGTTATAAAAGGGGAACAAGGAACATTACTAGAACCTTGTAGGTTGAAAGACATAAGAAAAAGGGTTGCGATGGATAGGAAGTACATGCAAGCACTCCGGATGAAACGAGATGTACTAGTAACGATAAAGATCAATTATGACAACACTTCAGTTAGAAATGGAAGGCAATAATATGAACTTGGAAAAATGAAAGAACTTGGATGAGACTCCGGTTAGAAGAGGAATGATAGACACAACACTCCGGTTAATACGAGATAGAGAAGGAATAAGAATGATATAGTTTGGACATCACTCCGACTGTAAATGGAAGGAATTGAACATGAACTTGACAAGATAGGAGGATACTTGATGAAAGCAACAACACACTGCCTCCAGAACTATTGAAAGAATGGCACAATGGGTAAGAAAGATTTCAGACAGCAATCTGGTTTAGAAGGGAGGCAAAACTTGACAAGATGAGAGAACTTGAATGAAGGACACGACGCTCTGGTTGAATGGATAGGCAAAGGAAACAGCATGATCTTCGACAAAAATGGGATGATGGATCGAAGTGTGCAACATCACAATTCTCCGGAAAAAAAGATAGAACGGACTGAAAGTAACGAAGTAGAAAACAACATCTTCTACGTCGAATGAATTTGAAAGCATCCTTCCATAGAGGATTGGACAGAGTTGTTGGGAAATGAACAATGAAAAGAATAAACTTGTTGTGGGACTATGGAAAACATCTCAAAACTTGAGGTGAAATTCTGCCACTACCAAAAGATTGATTAGATGAAAGGAACGGAGAGATGGAAAAAACTTATATCACCGCGAGAGTAGGAGGAAACTTGGATCAATAAATAGCACCATAATTAGCAACATTCCTTAGGGAAGGCTTTAGGTGAAATATAACCCAAGATAACTCCAACGAAGAGATTGATGGATTGAGAAGAGCTCATGCTTGAAGAAACTGATGGGTTTAACTATCTCATTCTTGAAAACTGTTGAATCATGACACACGAAGGGGAAATTGTCAAGAGTGACATAACACCACCTAGAAAGATAAAGTAGAATGAATTGCATTACGGAATGCAAGATGAAGAATACTTGAACTCCTCAAAAAAAACATGTGTTGAGCACCCTGTTTAATTTTGAATATAGCTTGGTGGATCATAACTTCAAGAGGTATCTTGAAGAACAATTGAAGAATGAAAAGAATCCTTGATGAACCACCATGTAGCCTCCATGAAGAACTCCGGTAATAAAAGGATGATAAAAGTAAGAGCATTTGAAAACACAAGGTGAATCCTTGCAATTATTTAGATGGAGCTTCACGATGATATAACCGAGAAAACTTGGAACTCCGAAAAGAAAGATGAACAACTTAGCACCGACAAATTGATATAATGAATGAACTCCGGAAGAAAAGAATTGAATCACCTCAAAGAAAACAAGAATAAGATTTACTATATGTTTATCCTTCATCAACTTAACTTGATGACAAGCAACGAATTTGGCATACTACTTATTCTTCTTGAAAAGATTGAAAAGATATAGCCAACCTTGAGAAAAGTCTTCAACGATCTGCCGTTAGGATTGGAATGAACGAATGAATTAATGTGAGAACATCGGCAGAGTAATCTTGAATAAACCGGCGTAAGAATTGAAAATGAACGAAGAGATAGAATGAATCGCCAGGAAGACTTAGAAAACAAATAAAGATACTTGAGGGAATTCATATACAGGATAATGAAGAGATGACAAGCTGGCTAGATAATACTTGAACGATCCATTGGTAAGATTTGGAGAACGAGATCTAAAAGCTGAGAATGAATAATTATGAAATGATGTCCTTCGGAGGAAAGAAATGGGAACAACTCATGAAATGCTCCAGATGGTAGGAAAAGAAGTCACAATCAAAAAAATTATGAGGACGGCATGAAGCTAGAACCATGAATCTTCGAGAGAATGGATCAAGATTTAGGAGAAATCTCTTCCTCGGTCTTTTGTGTTGAGAATGACGATGAGAAACACCACCACGAATTGTAGACATACTCCAGGGTAATGAAAAACAAAGAGGTTGAGACAACAATGAAAATAATATGAAAGATCTTGGAGAAATACATATGACTGGTGATAATTCATTCTTACGTCAAACTTGGAGAAGAATTTGAGACCAGCTCCGGGAAAATTAGAAGAGTCAGGTACGATCCTGGAAAAGACATGTGGGTTAGGGCTGGCTCAAAATATACATCGTTGAACGATTTAAAAGAGAGATTGCGCCGGTTGAATTAAATGGCTCAAAATAAATAACAATATCGAAATAGGTTGAATGGATTAAGAATTGAATCATGAATGTTCGAGATATCTTCTACACTTTGGATATGAATGGAGGTGAATAAATAAGAGAGCCTTGGATAAGAAATTTGAACATGGAAAATATGTGAACTGAGGAAGGTGAAAATGATGAATACCGAAAGCTTGAATTTAGTCCACCAGAGAAGAAAAGAAAGAAGAATTATTAACTTGAAGCTCCGTTAGTATCTTCCTGAGAATCAGCGGATAAGAACGTTGATGGAAAAGAATGGAGAGGCTTCCATATATAAAAGGATACTTTATTAAGAAATCTGAGTCCTTGAAGAAAAAGGGTGGGAGGGCGGGAAAACAAAGAAAACTTGGGATGGATGAGACAAACACCATTGAGAAAACATAGAATTGATCTTGCGGATGTTGAAGGGATTGGCCTAACTTGAAGAGAAGCACGCTGGTGGAGAAGAAATTGAGATGACAAACTCGATGATCAAGAAGGTGTACTATTCACATAGGAATATGAGAACACCGCTTAGGAAAGGTATGGATTCAACACTTGACATTGAAGCAACTCGAATACTACAACTCAAAACAAAACAAAGGATCTGGCTTATAGGATAAGCCGGAAAAAACATATTATAGACCCCAAATCATATCATGTGTCTGTTGGAAAGATATTCTAGGAGCTACTTGAATTCCCACCTATAAACTCCCGAAACTTTCTGGTTATGCAATCTGCTGTTGGGGATACAAGGGAAGCATAATATCTCACCCAAACTAACAATCCCTACATCCAGCTGTATCCATCCGTCAACACATAACCAAGAAATCTTCGGAAATCATGTACCTCAACCTTCGAAAAGCATCTGTCATACGAGTTATGGCAATACTCCCGAACTCCTGCCCCAGTACTGGGTGGCGTCGAGGTTATCTCACCAACAACTGCATAAAAGAGATTTTTGATGTCGGCGAACTCAGGTATTCCAGAACTGCAACGATAAAATTGTGAGGACAACACCTCGGAGCTCAACTCCCTGGGACATTGCCACAACCCCTAAATGTTGGGAGGCACCAAGAACAATGTTCTCATCACAAGAATATCAGAATGATTCCAACATGCCCGCGTGATCCTAAAAAAATAATTCATGGAATTTGAGGAGAGGAAAGTCAAAACATCTACGTCAGGAGACCTCACCAGAGCGACGAAGGGACTGGGGAGTAAAAATAATCCTACTCTCCGATATATATATAATTCTTAGACTCAAAAATTTTTGTTCTAGACTCAACAACTTCAGTGATTCGATCAAGAAGGGTGCTCCTAAGTCGAGGATGGCTCTGATTACCAACTTGTAACGCCCACGATGCGACTATATCTCCCACGTGTCGAGGCTCGACTTAGAGGCATAACCGCATCGTGTTTTTGTCGCAAGAGGGGTAATCTTCACACAATCCCATGTACTGAATAAGAAAGGGATAAGGAGTCGGCTTACAATCGCCACTTCAAACAAATAAGAAGTTAAACATACATCATCCAGAGTACAATCAGGGCTTGACTACGCAACCAAAATAAAAGAACACAACCCCAAATGCTTGATCCCCGATCGTCCCAACTGGGCTCCACTACTGATCATCAGGAAACAAAACATAGTAACAACCAAGGTCCTCGTCGAACTCCCACTTGAGTTCGGTAGCATCACCTGCACCGATATCATCGGCACCCGTAACTGTTTGGAAGTATCCTTGAGTCATGAGGACTCAGCGATCTCACACCGCGAGATCAAGACTATTTAAGCTTATTGGTAGGATAAGGTAATGAAGTGGAGCTGCAGTAAGCGCTAAGAAAATATGGTGGCTAACATATGCAAGTAAGAGTAAGATGAGAAGCTACGCAACGGTCGTGAAGCTACAAGTGATCAAGAAGTGATCCTGAAACTACTTACGTTCAAACATAACCCAAGACCGTGCTCACTTCCCGGACGCCGCCGAAAAGAGACCATCACGGCTACACACGTGGTTGATTCATTTTAATTAAGTCAAGTGTCAAGTTCTCTACAACCGGATATTAAGAAATTCCCATCTACCACATAACCGCGGGCACGGCTCCCCAAAGTTTATACCTTGTAGGGGTGTCCGAACTTAGGCCATCACAAGCTCTCACGATCAATGAAGGATATTCCTTCTCCCAGAACAACCCGATTAGACTCGGAATTCCCGTTACAAGACATTTCGACAATGGTAAAAGAAGACCAGCAAGACCGCCTGAATGAGCCGACAAATCCCGATAGGAGCTGCAGATATCTCATTCTCAGGGCACACCGGATGAGATATCCTACGAGTAAAACCAGCCCTCAAGTTTCCCTAAGGTGGCCCCGCAGTCTACTCAGTTCGGACCAACACTTAGAGAAGCACTGGCCCGGGGGGTTAAATAAAGATGACCCTCGGGCTCGCGAAAACCCAAGGGAAAGTTATAGGTTGTTAGGCAAATGTAAAACTAAGGTTGGGCCTTGCTGGAGGATTTTTATTCAAAGCGAACTCTCAAGGGGTCCCCATAACCCCAACCGCATTAGGAACGCAAAGACAAGGAACATTAAACCAGTATGACGGAAACTAGGGCGGCAAGACTGGAACAAAACACCAGGCATAAGGCCGAGCCTTCCAACCTTTACTAAGTATATAGATGCATTAAATTAAATAAGATATAAAGTGCTATCCCAACATATCCATGTTCCAACATGGAACAAACTTCAACTTCAGCTGCAACTAGCAACGCTATAAGGGGGGGGGCTGAGAAAAAGAGGTAACCTAGCCAAACAACGGTTTGCTAAGATGGTTGAAAAAGGTTAGAGGCTATCAAAGCAATTTGGGAGGCTCGATAAACAAATGGTAGGTAGCGCGACATAGCGATAGAGTGAACAACTAGCAAGCAAAGATAGAAGTGATATCGAGGGTATGGTCATCTTGCATGAGATCCCGCAAGGAAGAACAACGAGTCCCAGAAGTAGACGACTCAACGTAGTCGAAAGAATCCTCACAACTCTGGAACGAAACTGAAGCTAACGAGAGGAGCAAACCGGAAATAAACAAGCAACATAGTAAACAACCACCAGATAAACATCGCACGATGCACAACCAAGTATGATGCCTGTTCGATTAATGAAACATGGCATGGCAAAGTGCAGAAACAAAACTACAAATTAAGTGGAGCTCAATATGCAACGAGTTGCATATCAACGAAACACCACATTCATTTATTTAGTTCTCTCCCGATTATGTACCCAACAGAATTAAATGTTATTAAACATGGCAAGGGGTGAAGCATATGAAAAACTACCTATCTAGGCAAGTTTAAATGAGGCCGGAACAACAAACAACAATTCCGGAAAATCCTCATATGCAAATTTTAGAGTTGGTACTGTTCTGCCCTAAACCATATTTTAGAGTTGCTAAACATGCAAGATAAATGCAAAATAAAGGTTATTAAATTTGGAGCTACGGTGATTAAGTTATGAAGTAAAACATTTTAACATGGCATTTATGCAAAATAAAGATAAACATCATTTTAAACATTTTAAAAATGGATTAAAGTTGCATATTATGAACCTAGATGAAATTCTACACATTTTACATATATAACTCATTTCAATCCAATGCATGGTTTATTAGTTATTATATTCATGAACATGGAGGGGTAATCTGTAAATATGCAGTTTTCTGGAAATGGATAAATTCACTGACGAAAAAAACCCAGATCTGAGCTGAATCTGGAGGGCGCGCTGGGGTGTCGGTGGCTCATCATGGGCCAAGGCCCGCTGGTGCACAGGGAGAGGCCGGCAGGGGGCGATGCTGGGCTATGCCCAGAGGCAGAGGCGATGGGAGTCATCCGCTAGTGCGGGGTCAACGTCTAGGGAGTGCTGACCCACATCGATGCAGGGCACGACAACGGCTGGAACGAGCGAGCCCGGGTCGAGGAAGAGGAAGCAGAGGCTGGCGCGACGAGAAGCAGGGGATGCAGCGGCGGCCTGGTGTTGCTTAGGACTCTGGTGAATAGCGGCGCGACTGGGAGGTTGGAGGCGCTGGTGACCCATGGTGGCGATGAAGTAGAGGAACGAGCGGATGCCGCGGTGCTCCGGCAAGGTACTTGGCAGGGCGGTGGGGTCTAGACGACGGGAACGGGGCCTAGACGATGGGAACCAGCGCAGTAGTTTGACCTCGTCCGACCCTAGCATGATCCAGGGCTTCATGGGCGGCGGTGCTGGTTTCCTGGAGAAAAATAGAGGTGAGGTGAGGGAGAACTAATGAAGGAAGTAGAGAGGCAGGGCGTGGGGCTGGCCTGGACGCTGGTAGAGAACTCCAGTGATGCTCTGGGCGATGGTGCCCATCGACGCGGTTGCGGAGGTAGACAGGATGCACGGGGAGATTGGAGATGGGTTGCTGCAGGAACTCCTGGACAAGGCCTCAATCGAGCAGGGGAATGGGCAAGGTGGCTGGCGGCAGCAAGATGGACTGAGGGAGGAGCCTGGTTGTTGGGTGGAGAAAACGAGGAGGATGTGAGTGGATCGGGACAGATCCCGAGGTGGGAGATGAGTGTGGCGGCGGCAGGAACAAAACTCCTAGAAATTAGGGTTGGGGCAGATTTGGTTAGGGGTTAGTCTACTATATATACAAAAAGGGGATGATTTGGATCCTCTGATTATAATCGTACGGCTGAGTAAACATAGGTTAGGAAGTCCAATTAAGAAAACGGAGATGTTTTATAGATGTTTGGGGATGATCCGGACCCAACGGTCATAACTGCCCGAGTTGGGTCCGGAAGTTTCGGACACAAATGCAAAGGGGGTTAGGCGGTCACGGTCAAGAGGGAAGAGAAAACCCAATTGTTCTGGAATGGACCACGAAGGCAAAACGGTGTGAGGGAAGGTAATGAATGCAAAGGGAGAAACAACAACAACGAGCGAATGCAAGTTTTAAAAACAATGACGGCAACGAGTGCTGATGCAATGCAAATGATGACATGATGAAAAGCAACAAACAAAAAAACACGGCAGTCACGCAAATCATGGAAGGTGTCTGGAGCATCGGTCTCGGGGCGTCACACATCTTGAGGACGTTGTAGCCATTGTGGGTCACCGCCATGAACTTGGCCAGGGCTGGATACCCTAGGATGGCATTGTACGGAAGGCGTATGTGGGCGACGTCAAAGTCGACAAGCTCGGTGCAGTAGTTGTCACATTATCCGAAGGTGACAGGGAGGTAGATCTGCCTTATCGGGGTGGCGGAGCCATCGGTCACTTCGGAGAAGGGCTTGGTGGGCTGGAGCTGATCATATGGCACTTGGAGGTGGTCGAACGTCTCGATGGAAAGAATATTAAGTCCCGCACCACCATTAATGAGTGTCTTGGTAACAAGGACATTGCTGATGATAGGTGAGCAAAGCATCGGGAGTGCACCAACAGTTGCCGCGCACTTGATCTGGTAGGACGAGCTGAAGGTGATGGTGCACATGGACCACCTGAGCGGACATGTGGCCCCAACCCTGGTGTCGTTGTCAAAACCAGCAAATCTCGGGTAAGGGGTCCCGAACTGTGCGTCTAAGGATCGATGGTAACAGGACACAGGGACACAATGTTTACCCAGGTTCGGGCCCTCTTGATGGAGGCAATACCCTACGTCCTGCTTGATTGACTTTGATGAATATAGGGGTTACAAGAGTTGATCTACCACGATAGTAATGGCTAAACCCTAATTGTCTAGCCTGTAAGATTATGATTTTGTCTCTACGGACTAAACCCTCCGGTTTATATAGACAACGTAATGGGCTAGGGTTATAAAGAGTTGGTTTACAGAGAAAGAAATATTCATATCCGCACGCTAAGCTTGCCTTCCACGCCAAGGAGATTCCCATCCGGACATGAGGGAAGGCCTTCTATCTTGTATCTTCATGACCCATCTGTCTGGCCCAAATCACGTAGCCGGGCTCCCAAGGACCCCATAATCCAGGACTCCCTCAGTGGCCCCTGAACCAGTCTTCAGTGACGACGTGTCCTGCATGTAGATTGTCTTCGACATTGCAAGGCGGGTTCCCCCTCCGAAGACATCAAAATAGTTGATCACCAGCACTATATCTGGCTCTATACAATAGACAAAATCCTCAAATATAATGGTAAAATGCAGATAAGCTCTGTCTTCTGATGATTTCACGGACGATACAGTAGATCCAGCCATTTTATCACTTCAAACCGTTTTTCGGCCTCCTGTTCCGCTCTTCGAGACGCAACCTTTGGCGACACTTTAACACACACATGGTTGATTCATTTTAATTAAGTCAAGTGTCAAGTTATCTACAATCGGATATTAATAAATTCCCATCTGCCACATAACCGCGGGCACGGCTCTCGAAAGTTTCTACCCTATAGGGGTGTCCCAACTTAGCCCATCACAAGCTCTCACGGTCAACGAAGGATATTCCTTCTCCCGGGAAGACCCGATCAGTCTCGGAATCCCGGTTACAAGACATTTCGACAATGGTAAAACAAGACCAGCAAAGCCGCCCGATGTGCCGACAAATCCCGATAGGAGTCGCACGTATCTCGTTCTTAGGTCACATCGGATGGGCCAAACGTCGGGTTGGCATAGACCCTGGTTGCCCAGGGGGCGCCGGACATTGCCCAGTTTGGACCAACACTCAGAGGAGCACTGGCCCGGGGGTTTAAAATAAAGATGACCCTTGAGTCCGCAGAACCCAAGGGAAAAAGGCTTAGGTGGCAAATGTTAAAACCAAGGTTGGGCCTTGCTGGAGGAGTTTTATTCAATGCGAACTATCAAGGGGGTCCCATAAATCCCCAACCATGTAAGGAATGCAAAAACAAGGAACATAACACCGATATGATGGAAATTAAGGCGGCAAGAGTGGAACAAAACACCAGGTAAAAGGCCGAGCCTTCCATCCTTTACCAAGTATATAGATGCATTAATTAAAATAAGAGATAATGTCGGGGATATACCCCGCGGTGTAAACCACCCGGAAGTTAACCCGGCCGGACTTGGCGGTTTATCTGAAGACCCCGCTGACACTTGGCAAGTTACTGGCGACCCGCCCTGACCTGGCGGTTTACAAGCAACCCACCTGGTCATTATGACTCACTGGTGATCCGGCGAGAGGGACAGACGGATGACAAGGCCCAAGGCCCAGAAGGCCGGTTCACGTTTAACAGTGGGCCGGTTTAAGAGGAAAGGCATGAGGACCGTTTATCTTACAAGGAGTTAAGACCTAGACTTGTATCCGGTTTGTATTAGAGATAGAGTAGTCCTAATCATAAGAGGACTCCACATGTAAACCGCCCCTTCAACATATATAAGGAGGGGCAGGGCTCCTCAAAGGGAGGAAGATTGACAAGTTCCACAAGTTGGATGTCACATCCTAGTTAGCCATGCATTAGAGTGTTGCATCATGTTTACTCTTTCATCAGAAACCTGAAATGGGGATGACAGAACCCCCAGTCCCCTCTGAAACCAATTAGGGTTTACTAAAAACTTTTTCAATGAACCTGAAATGCCCTTCTAAAATGCCCATCATTTTTTGTCTTGGTTCAGAACCTATGCCAAAAGTGATGCACATTTTCCTAGGCCATCTTAGGGTTTTTGAATTAAATAATAAATATTTGAATTTGGGCATTTAAAATTATATAAAATATTTAAATGCTCAAATATCTCCAAACTAAAATGTTTCATGTTGGAAATAATCCAACTATGGACCAGGAGTAGTTTGGTGATTTTAGGAGTTGCCTAAGTATTTTATTTAATTCAACAAAGTTGCAGAAGTATTAAAAAAAACAGAAACGGAAAGAAATGGAAAAACTTACCTGACGCCTGCTTCCGGCCCACCTGCCGGCCCAGCCCAACGCCGCTCCAGCGAGCTGCTTGCCGGCCAGGCAGGCAGGCAGGTGCCCGACGGCGACCGCAGCGCGCGCCACGCACCTGCTCGCCGCCTCGCCGCTCCCCGCGCCCGGTGACGTCGTGGATCAGCCTCCCTCGCTCCCCCGAACCCCCCAGACACCCCCTCCTCTCTCCAGCTCCTCCCCCTCGCGCTCCCCCGCCATGACCGACGCCACCATCG
>NC_057803.1:235731710-235766677 GCF_018294505.1 Triticum aestivum
CTCGGCGGGAGGGACGGGCGGCGAGGAAGCGGCCGCGCCCGAGCCCGAGGGTCGCCAGAGCCAGGGTCGTCCATTCGTCGGTCTCTGTTTGCTTACAGTGGTGGCTGTCCCCACTTCCAGTGTTCTCCCTCAGTTTTCCTCTTAGTTTATGGGCCTCGCTACAGTCTTCGAGGTGTGGACATGTTTTTGCCAGCGCTATCAACCCTTTGGTGATGCGTTGTACCTGTTTGTCGTTTGCCAGCAGCATGCTCTTCAGCACGGTGACTCCACCGTTGATGATTCCTACGCATAGAGTTCTACTATCTAGCGCCGGCTTGACTCTCTTCACTGCTGGTTGTCGTACTTGCCAATGTTGCCAGGCTGTGTGGTCAGCCTTGGAGTTTCATCGTGTCTGTGAGTTCTTGTCTCAGCTTCATAAGGAGTTTGAGCCATAGTGTGCTAAGTTGTTTGCTCGTGGCTGTATTGCATGAGATACGGGCGGAGGAGACTTGCCTTTGTGGGGCAGGTTTACTTGATATTCCCTCTGTGCTCTCTTTCTACGCCGTCTGCTATACCGTTTTCCCCCCGCTCCAGTGCTCCAGTGCTCCACCACTCCACTCCTCCTGCTGGCGAGGATCGCTCTTGTACTCATTGTGGCTACTACAAGGACGGTCACCTCGAGCTTGATTGGTTCAGGCTCTTGAATGTTAGGAAATATGCAACTTGTATTTTCATGAGGCCATAGGCCGATATATATACATGTACAGGTGTGGAACATATGCAGGAAACCCCTTATACAACGGGATAAATACAAAGGGGTACATGACTTATATTATAACTCTAACACCCCCCCTCAAACTCATGGTGGATGAACAACACTGAGTTTGGAGAGATAAAAGCCATGTTGTGCTCTAGTCTGGGCCTTCGTCAGGAAATCCGCCAACTGTAACTCAGAAGGCACATACTGAAGAGCAATAACCTGATCCTGCACACCAGCGCGCACATAGAAAGCATCAACACCAATATGCTTGGTGAGCTCATGCTTCACAGGATCGCGCGCAATGCTAATAGCACCTGTACTGTCAGATAAGAGCAGAGTCGGTGTAGTGACAGAAACACCAAAATCCTGAAGTAACCACCGTAACCAAGTCACCTCTGCCGTCAAAAGAGCCATTGCTCGCAACTCAGCCTCGACACTCGAACGGGAAACTGCAATCTGTTTCTTCGTCTTCCAGGCAATGAGAGAACCACCAAGAAAAACACAGTAAGCAGAAAGTGAACGGCGATCTGAGGGATCACTAGCCCACGTAGCATCCGAATAGGCCTGAAGCTGTAAAGAACTGGAGCGAGGAAAGAATAGACGGTGAGAGATCGTGCCCCGAAGATATCGAAGAACACGAAGGAGATGACTATAGTGAACCGATGTGGGAGCAGAGACGAACTGACTCAGAATATGAACCGGATAAGAGATGTCCGGACGAGTGACAGCTAGATAGACAAGACTGCCAACAAGATGACGATAACGCGTCGGGTCAGGGAGAGGATCACCATCAGTAGCACGGAGGTGAAGATTGAGCTCCATAGGAGTCTCAACAATGCGCTCGTCAGTAAGAGCAGCACGAGCAAGAAGATCCTGGATATACTTTTCCTGGGATATAAAAAAGCCATCAGAGGTAGAAGAGACTTCAATCCCAAGAAAGTAGCGAAGAGGTCCAAGATCAGACATAAGAAACTGCTCACTAAGACGAGCCTTTACAAAGGCAATATACTCAGGGTCGTCGCCAGTGATGATCATGTCATCAACATAGAGAAGAAGAAGAGTCCGACCACGAGTGGAAATGTGGACAAACAACGCTGGATCATGATCACTCGCTGAAAAACCAGCGGCAGTCACCACAGAGGCAAAACGCTCAAACCAGGCGCGAGGGGCTTGCTTAAGGCCATAGAGAGAGCGACGAAGACGACAGACCATGCCATCAGGAACAGAATACCCAGGTGGGGGCTGCATGTATACCTCCTCACGCAGCTCACCATTAAGAAAGGCATTCTTAACATCAAGCTGAGAAACAGACCAATGACGAATAGAGGCCACAGCAAGAAGTGTGCGGATAGTGGTCATATGGGCCACAGGAGCAAATGTCTCATCGTAATCACGACCATGCTCCTGCTGAAAACCACGAGCCACAAGACGAGCTTTGTAACGCTCAAGAGAACCATCAGAGCGAGTCTTAACCTTGTAGACCCACTTACAAGTGATGGGACGAACACCGGGAGGAAGAGAAACAAGATCCCACGTGCCGGTGCGCTCAAGAGCAGCAAGCTCCTCTGCCATCGCAAACTGCCATTCAGGATGAACAAGAGCATCGCGATAAGACGTAGGCTCGAGTATAGCCGAAAGAGCATATCGACTAGGAGAATAGCGGTCAGGGGGAGGGCGAGGCCGAGCCCGAAGACCATAAGGCGGCTGGGATGAGGAGGACGACGCACCAGAAGTAGATGGCACGTCAGTGGATTTATCTAGAACACGTGGACGACGAGTATAATGAAAAGGAAAGGAGGGAAGAGGTGGAATCACTGGAGGTGGAGACGGGGAATGTAGCGAGGACGAAGGTGGAGAAGGGGAAGGTATCAGTGATGAAGGTGGAGATGGGAAATGTGGCGGTGATGAAGGTGGAGAAGAATCTGTAGGAGAGGATGGCGTCGGATCTGCAACAGCAGGACGAGGAATAGGAATACTGGGCACAGAGGGAGGTGTGTCAGGAAAAGTGAGGAAAGAGATATCCTCCACTGAAAAGGTTGAGGAAGATGGACGCGGGTAGAAAGGACGAGACTCATCAAAAGTTACATCCCGAGAAATACGCATCCGACGACCGATAGGATCCCAACAACGATAGCCCTTATGCTCATCACTATAGCCTAAGAAGACACACTCAACAGACTGAGCGGACAGTTTGATGCGTTCACGAGGGGCTAGAAGAACATAGCAAACACAACCAAACAAACGAAGCGCCGAGTAATCAGGAGAACGATCAAAGAGACGCTCGAAAGGAACGCCACCCTGCAAAGCAGTGGAAGGCTGAAGGTTGATGAGATAGGTGGAAGTGGAAACAGCCTCGGCCCAAAAATGAGGTGGAAGAGAGGCGACGATCATCAACGCACGAGCCGTCTCAAGAAGGTGACGATGCTTGCGCTCAGCCACGCCATTCTGAGCATGAGCACCAGGACAAGAAACTGAGCAAGAGTACCTTGCTCGGCAAGAACTCCACGCAACATCTTGGAGATATACTCTCCAGCAGAGTCAGCACGGAACACACGAATAGGCGTAGAGAACTGAGTGTGGACCATGGCAGCAAAATGCTTATAGATAGATAAGACCTCACTACGAGAAGACATAAAATATATCCATGTGTGCCGAGAGAAATCATCTATGAAGATAATATAGTAGCGATGACCTCCCTTCGAGGCAAAGGGAGCTGGACCCCAGACATCAGAGTGAACAAGGTCAAAAGGACGCTGAGACACAGTGTCGCTGTGAGGATAAGGTAACTGGACCTGTTTACCAAGCCGACAGCCCTGACAGTCTAAAGACACACCGCCGGAGACGGATCCAAGAAGACCACGTCGAACTAAGGATGAGAGACGAGAGCCACATAGGTGACCAAGGCGATGATGCCACTGCTGAAAAGAGCTGGTAGACAAGGCAACAGAGGAGGAGAGACTGGCGGCAGCAGCAGCGGACGGAAGATGAAGCCAGTCAAGCTCCCAGAGACCCTAAGAGTCACGACGTCGAGGACCGGCACCAAGGAGAGTACCAGTATGGCGGTCCAGAACGGAACAAGAGTCAAAGTCGAGAATGACACGACAACCAGAGTCAACAATTTGTCCACCAGAAATGAGCTGCATGATAAGTCGGGGAACATGAGCAACATCAGGAACATGAAAAGAAGAAGTGCTAAGAATGCCTCGGCCAATAACCGGGAGAGAGGTACCATCAGCAGTAAGAACATGAACAGGAGAATCGAGAGGTCAAGTAGAGGACAGAGTGGATGAATCATGAGTCATATGAAAAGATGCTCCAGTATCAAGAATCCACGGAGATGTACCTGCTTGTGTAGAAGGTGGTCTCACAATGCCAGAAGAGTTAGCAGCAGAACCAGCAGAACCTGTCGATGGAGAACCGGAGGATGGAGCTAGCAGGCATCGAACTCGCACAATCTCCTGCTCGGTCAGGGGCGCAACTGAAGAGGTCGACGTAGATGCGCAATCTCCTCCTCAGTGAAGTACACAGCTGAAGTAGTCGACGCAGTAGCGCCGGGAGCACCGGGAGAGAAGCAGCCACCACCACCTGTGGAAGCCGCTAGATATGGCGGTGTAGCATGACCAGTAGTATCCACACAGGCCGGTGGAGGAGACGAGGCCGTATGTAGACAAGCGCCAAGCGTCAATGGAAGACGCCTGTGCGAGGCGGAGTCGACGGAACCATATGCACCAGCACTACCAGTGAAAGTCGCGAGAGGAGTCGACGTAGAGCGACGGTCACCATGTGCAGAGGTCGGGAGAAGAGTCGCGGAGGAGTGACCAACACAACAGGCGGAAGATGCCGTAGCGGACGACGTCACAGGCTGACGAGCACCAAGCATCGAGGAAAAGCGCATATGCGAGACAGGATCAGTGTAGGGTACGCCTTCCAAAATCAGCGGACAATGTGGAGAGGAAATTGTACCCGACGACATGATGCTTTCTTTTTTTTTCTTTTTTTTTATCGGAAGGCAACCAGTCAAACAGCCAACACAGCGGCCGAGCAAATCAGATCGAAATCAGTAGGCGGCGGCGGAGCAGAATCAAGTGGGGGAGGCTAGTGCACCACGTCACGGGCCTTCACGGGAGGAAGATGGTGCAGCAGCCGCATGTGAACAAGCACACATTGGGATGAGACTTGTACATGCACACGTCAGGTTCAGGCGGGCCGTCACGGGCCAACAGCGAGCGGCCGGATTAGTCTGCCCGACCTTGCAAACCACGTGGCGGCTGTGGCGTCCAAAAGAAGAAGCAGCGCCCCAGCGCGTGCTGAGGAGGCCGGCGGGCGTGGATGCTTCAGGCCGGGGCGGCGGATCAGGACCTGGCGTGGATGGATGGGTAAGATTCCACCGGAGCAGAATAGGAGAGGAAGCAGCAGCGGCCGTCCGGAGAGAAGGAAACGGAAACGGCTGTGCACGACGGGATCGAGCACGAGTTGCGGCGTGCGAAAAAAAAACCTAGGGCTCTAATACCATGTTAGGAAATATGCAACTTGTATTCCCATGAGGCCATAGGCCGATATATATACATGTACAGGTGTGGAACATATGCAGGAAACCCCTTATACAACGGGATAAATACAAAGGGGTACATGACTTATATTATAACTCTAACATTGAAGAAGCGACATCTACACCAGGCGCGCACAACAACTTCAGGGATTTGTCCTTGACTCAGCAGAATATTGTGCAACTTAAACGTCTGCTTGCAACTTCGGGTTCTAAACCAATAGGTTCTATCGGTCTTGTTGCTGACTCTTCTAGCTCAGTGAGACCACCCACTTCACAGTTAGGAGCACAACACAAGAGCTTTGCTTGGTTTTGGCCTTCGTCTCTATGATTTTTCTTTCGCTGCCATCGCATCTATAGTCTAGTATGTGCTATCTAGTTTTCTGTATTTTCGCTGCGTCCACCAAGACTGTTGCTCTTTTTCGTGTTTCTCATGTCATGTGAGTTCACCATACCTTATCCGTTAGCCTTTTGTCCTTGTCCTTTCTATAGGATTTTTGTGGCCTCCTTTTGAATTGTCGATCTACACCCATTCTCTTGCCGTCGAGCTTTTTTCGCCGCCGGTTTTCCTGGGCTATGGTTTTTTGCACAATGTTTCATTCTCTTGATGTACCATTTTCTTTTGACAACCCATCTTCTCTTGTATCTTCTACCGATGAGGTGTCTTCCTCTGATGCGACATCTTGTTTGTTGTTTATCCCCTTTGGCTTGACTCAACAGGTTTTTAAGACTCTTCATGCTGCGTCGAAACTGTCAAGACGTGGATTACGGAGTATTAGTATTAGTCTAGGAGTCCTTATTAGGCTGTGTTTCCTTCCTTGTACCGCAAGTCTTGTGTACTATATACTCCCTCCATTCCTAAATATAGGTCTTTTAGAGATTTCAATAAGAACTATATATGGATGTATATAGACATATTTTAGAGTGTAGATCCACTCATTTTGCTCCGTATTTAGTTTGCATTGAATCTCTACGAAGACTTATATTTAGGAGTGGAGGGAGTATTTATTAGGCTATGCATCCTTCCTTGTACTCCAAGTCTTGTGCACTATATATTTGCCCCTTGGGTTTTGCAATAGAGATAAGTTGCACCCATAACGGTTGTCTTATCCTTGTGCAAGCCATGCTCACCGCACCGCTGCACCCATCTTTCATCTTATCTCTGTTGATCCCCCTACCGTGGGTCTTCAAGGCTATTGACAAGATTCGTAGAGTCTTCTTTCAGAAAGGAACCGATGCCTTTGCGGGTGGGCATTGTTTGGTCAGTTGGAAGGTGATCTGTAGGCCAAAGTGAGCCGGTGGCCTCGGCATGCTTGACCTATAAATCATGTGTAGAGCCTTCAATCTACGCTGGGAGTGGAGGTCGTATGGCTGCTGACATTCCTTGGCGTTACTACGGCGCCTCACTGGAGGTTTAAGAAAAGGATCTGTTCAATGCTGCAGCAAAGGTTGTGGTTGGCAACGGCGAACACACCTACTTCTGATGCGTTAAGTGACTTGATGGTGTTTTCCTGGGCATGGTCGCACCGTAGATTGTCAACCTGATCGCTCCCTCAGAAAGGCGTCAAGGTGTTATGTGGCTGCTAGAAAGAGGGCGCGAGAGGGCCGGCCGGGGGCCTTTTTTGCCCACGGCCGATCAAGAGGGAAGGGATTTCCTTCTTAATTCTTGCTTGATTAGATTGATACATCTCCTCCCCTTATATAGAGAGGTTTACTTGACTCTTCAGCAAGGCTTACTTAACCCCTAAGCAAGCGACCCTTGTCTCTAATTAACCCTAAGACTAACGGGCTATACCACCAGCCCAGGCCCATCAGGCCCATTACGTACTCTAACACTACACCCCACCTGGACATGCAGCTTGTCCTCGAGCTGCAACCTAACCAACTTATAACCATGACTCGACGCAACACAAACCTAACACCTAAAAACAAGCCTTTTACATCTCGGCTTGTTTTATTACTCTCAACCTGAAATGGACTGGGACGCTTTATTTTGGACCCCTGTACATAAAGTGGACACTATCCGCACATCGGACGTGCATGTGTACAGCCACCTGGATCCCGTGGACACCATCTGGACAAAAGGAGTGCATGTGTATGGCCACCTGGAAGTGGTCGCACAGAGGCGCGCTCGCGGCGGCCGGCGGCGGAATGCAGTGGTGCTAAACGCTGCGCTCCTGTCGGTGACACCATGCCTTCTCCCTGCCGGACGGCTGTTGGTCTGCACCGCACAGAAAAGAGTGGAGGGCTTTCGATGTCATAGACTTTGAGGTTGCCCCCCAACCGAAGATGGAGAATGGCGAGGAGGGGTGCGCCCCCCAACCGCCGATGTCGTAGACTTTGAGGTCGTTGTCCGTGGGGAAAACAGCATGCCCGCCGCCCGGAAAAGCGCATGCCCAAGATCCCCGATGCAACGGACGAGATCGAGGTCCTTTGCGCAGTGAAGCGCAACTGGGAGGAGCGGCAGCTGCAGACCACGCATCTCCCGCATACGCCGACGCGCTAGGAGGCCGCGCACAGCAGCCTGCAGCCTCACCGCCGCCGACACGTGGTGGGTAGTGATCCAAGCCGGGAGCGGTGACGGCGACGGTGGGAACTTGATCTGCTGGATGGGGACGCCCTGGGACGGTGGCAACGCTGATGAGAACGAGGTCGTCGCAGTCCCGTCGTAGGGCATCCCATACTGGTACGAGATGACCGGCGCCCTGGTCGCGTCCGAGGGCGGCAGCGGCGGGGGTAGCTGCTATTGGTGTGGCAACGGAGGAGGTGGCTGCTGGGGATGCGGCTGGGGGCATAGGGCCTGACGAGGAAGGCCCTGATGCCCGTCACAGCCTGCCGTAATTCCAGGATTGCGGCTGTCATCTGCTCCGGGGTGAGGACAAGGGCGGACGATGCTGGGGCAGAGGGTGCAATCGCCCCTGAGGATGCCATCACGCGCAATGCCGGCGCGCCTGCTGTGTGGGGCAGCAGCGCCGATGAAGACGCTAGTGGCGGCGGGTAGGTGTGCGGCGGCGGCGGGTGGGAAGAACTCTGTGGAGGGCTGGACATGATTGAATCCGGGAAAGCTGATATCAAATTGTTATGTGGCTGCTAGAAGGAGGGCGCGAAAGGGCCGGCCGGAGGCCTTTTTTGCCCACGTCCAGGCAAGAGGGAAGGGATTTTCTTTTTAATTCTTGCTTGATTAGATTGATACATCTCTTCCCCTTATATGGAGAGTTTAATTGACTCCCCAGCAAGGCTTACTTGACCCCTAAGCAAGCGACCCTTATCTCTAATTAATCCTAAGACTAACAGGCTATACCGCCAGCCCAGACCCATTAGGCCCATTACGTACTCTAACACGAGGCCTTGCTTGATCCGGCTTGGTTAAAAGACATAAGGGGCACCTTAACATCCGTGCTTATCTTCAATTACTCGAGCTCTGGGAAAGAGTTTGCGGTTTAATCTCCACCCGGAGCACAAAGATAGCTGGTCATGATCGTGGGAGCCTGTCAGGAACCTGACCTTGGGCAACGCCAGTGACTTTAATTCCACCTCGGATATGGGAGAAGGCTAGGACCTCTTTATAAGGGAGAGTGCCACACTCCTCTAGGTCGGTCTTTTGGGATGTGATAGGCTCTCCGCTTGTAGTGGAGTGTCCGATGCGCATCAGAAACGTTCGATCATATGCCGATGGACCGGGAGCTGAGCTTGAGTTGCTAACAAGTGGTATCAGAGCTGGGCCCCATGCCACCCTAAGGGGGGCTTCCCTAGGGAGGGGGGTGGGGTGTCAGGAACCTGACCTTGGGCAACGGTAGTGACTTTAGTCCCACCCGGATATGGGAGGAGGCTAGGACCTCCTTATAAGGGAGAGTGTCACACTCCCTTCACGCTGGTCTTTTGAGATGTGATGGACTCTCCGCTTATAGTGGAGTGTCCAATGCGCACCTGAAACATCCGATCGTATGCCGATGGACCGGGAACTGGGCCTGGGTTGCTAACAGAGCCTAGCGGTAATTTCTTGGTCATGTCCGTCTATGCGGTGCACTTTGCCGCTTCCTCTAGGAGCAGCTTCGATGAGGTCATTTGGAAGGCTAAAGCCCCGCTCAAGTGCAAGCTCCACCTTTGGCTTGTGTCGTGCAAGAGAATCTGGACGACCGATCGCCTTGCCAAGAGAGGTCTCCCTCATAACAAGCAATTTTCCATGTGCAGTTTCGTGCCTGAGTACTGCAGTCATCTCTTCGCCGCTGCACCGTCACCAATATAGTTTGGAACTCCATCCTCCAATGGGCTAACTTACAGGCGTTTGTCCCCACCATGGACCAGGGCCTCGTGTCATGGTGGATCGCTGCTAGGGAAGCTTACCACGGCAAGGACAGGAAGAGGCTTGATTGTCGTGGTAGAAAGGAATGCTTGTTTTTTTTAAAGTACTTTATTGTGATCTGTGCCATAACTTGGTATTATAATTTGCATAAACCACACAGTTATATAAAGTAAACCATGATGTTACTTAAGTTGTATCTGCAAGTTTTGTGGGTGCTTCTACTGCCTACTTCATGCCAATAGGTTATTTTATAAGCAAGTGTCGTGGATTTAGTACAAAGTTGTTATTTTAGGATGGAGGGAGTACTATTTTATGACATCCAAGAATGTGATCACTTTGGGACTCTGTTCTAGCTTTCTGTTTGGTTAGTAAGTGTTGCATGGTCAAAAAGAAGATTATACAAAGTGTTATCTCCATAACTAAATATAAGATGTTTTTGAACTGCAAAAACATCATATATTTAGTAACAGAGGTAGTACTCCCTCCGTCCGAAAATACTTGTCATCAAAATAGATAAAAAGGGATATATCTAGAACTAAAATACATCTAGATACATCCCTTTTTATTCATTTTGATGACAAGTATTTCCGGACGGAGGGAGTACTAAATAACATGCAGTAGTAGCAGTTGTGACACAGGGATTTCGGAATTGACTAGTGTGGAAGCTATTTTTGTTTGCATTGTTTTGACTTTTAGCGTAATCCTAGACGTGCATTGTTGAATTTAATATATTTAGCTAGTCTCTCTGTCTCAAAATATAAGACGTTTTTTGACACTGGAGTACATGTTTTTAAATGTTGGCCTTATTAGTTTTCTGACTCTAAACTAATGCAATTGCAGGCGTTACTTCTTTCTGATAACATTTAGGTCCTACGTCCATTGTACATCCTTGCATGAAGTAACATTTGCGTCATGGATGGAGGCTAGGCCTGAACTCGGCCACCTCTGCGATAACTTAAAGCTGGATAGATAGTGGTCATTATTTTGGAGCCCGGGGTGTCTTGGGACTGGTGGACGCGTGGACTCAACCATTTCTGGACCTGAGAAGGTGGTACTAAAAGCGATGAGTAAGGAGTAAAGATAATTTGGAGGGAGTATGTATTGGCCGAAAGAGGGGCATTGTATTGAAAATTAACAGAGGCAAGCATGTATGTGTTTATATATTTATATATTGTCAAGCTTAAGTTGGACTAGGACAGTAAAGTTGAGCTTTCCGATCTACTCCCTCTGTCCGGTAATGTAAGACGCCATTTAACACTACACTAGTATAAAAAAAACATCCTACATTATGGGACAGAGGGAGTACATGTTTTTCACTGCTTCCAAATTATAGTCGTCATTTAGATGCATGGCCTTGTTTTGCTCAACAAACTGGACTTTAGGAGCTCTTCCTGTACTTTTTTTATATGCTCCTTGGGTAATATTTATGGATTGGCCATCTGTAAATTACGTGAACCTGCTTTTCATAACAGATTTATTTTCCTGTCGTAATCTGAAAATAAGAGAGGGCTCACTTATGCATAATATTGAACTTGTCATAGGCCGTCTGATTGAAAGCATGGCCAGACGTTGCTTCATTGGTGAAGTGGTCCGTTATAATTTGCTTCACGAAAGAAAATTCTTGGGCTCGAAACGCTTGACCCAACCCCTCTCCTCTCCCGCGACCGCGCCGCCCCCGTGGGCGGCTGGCCGCGCCCAGCCTTCTCCGCGCGCTTCTCCCTCCCCCTTCCTCTCTGTTGCCGTCGCCGGCGCTCGTTGCGGGGCTGGCCCGGGCGACGCTGGTGGCGGCGGCCCCCTGGCTTTTCCCCTCTCGGGTGTTCGTCGGCGCGGGTCGGGGCGACCACGGGCGATGCTTCTAGGTGGCGGCGGGGGCTCCTTGCGCGAGCGGGGGCGGACTTCTGGACAGCGGCGTCGCCGTTGGCGGCAGGGCGACGGTGGAGGCGCGGTCTGGCGGCGCCCGCTCGGCCCAGATCTGGGCCCTTCGGGCCCCATTTGGGCCTGGGCGGGCCGGCGGCGGGGTGGGTCTGCTTCGTGGCTTCCGGGAGGCGGGGGAGAGGCGATGAGCGCCAGGGTGCTGGTGGCGCCATCGCCGGCTTGCTGCAGCGTGGCGGCGGGGCTTAGCGGGCCCGTTTCGGGCTTGGCCGGGCCAGGGGTGGCTTGGCATGCCCTGCTGCTGCGTTCGGACGGCTACCGCGACGGTGCCAGAGGCTCTGACCTCCCGACGACGGTGGTGGAGGTGGTTCCCTCCCGTTCGGCTTCGGTGCCGCTTCTCCCTCCTCGGGACGCTTCTCTCCGGTCCTCTTGGCCTCGTGGTGGTGTTCATAGTGAGGCGGCGTGGGTGACGACGCAACCGCGATGGCGCATGGTGGTGGGCGGCGGTCTGGCTGGTCGGCTCCGGTCCGTTGGGCGGTGGGGATTGGAGTATGGGAGAAATCCTTGCCGGTCTTCAGCCCCGATGCGGTGACACCTGCGGGTGCCACCATTCCTTCATGGAGGGTGTCGGTGATATCCACCCCCCACCTCGCTCCGCGTGCCGGGGAAACCCTAGGACATGTCCGGGCAGGAGTGTCGTTGGCGTCGCTTTCCTTCTTGGAGGTGTTGTTTTGTACGTGGTGGTCCGGAGCCTCAGGTTGTAGTGGTTTGTCTCTGGTGGGCGTAGCGGTGGCGGGTCATCCACGCTCTGTCGAGCTGCCATTGTTGGCATTTGCTTCTTCTTCTTTTTTCTTTTGGGCTTGTTGTGTTGTTCGCCCCAGCGATCCTGTATCTGTGTTGGTTGCTTTGGAATACAAAGCGGGGGGAAACCCTTTTACGGTAATTTGCTTCATTGGTGAAGCAGTTGCAATAGAGTTTCTAGATAAAAGCAGTTAATACAGCAGAGTATTTGCAACCGGACTCCTCATATGCCCCTTATACATCCCGGTGGACAGCCCGGTCAAGAAATTGTGATTTAGCTGCATCCCTCATACCGGCCCTATATGTCGGGTTGATCGGCACTCCTCATATCCAACCCATATCTAGGGCGGATATGGGGGAGGCTTGGAAGCGCGCGTGCGCATACCTGGCGCCTGATCCAGCTGTTGCTGGCTCACCTTGACCCCACATATGTTTGTCCCTATCAACATCCCAAACCAAACCCTAGTCACTCCACTTCACTTTGCCCCCGAACTCCTTTTCAGCGATCTTCGGCCTTCTTCCGTATGGCAGGCAACAAAATTGATTATGAAATCTCCCGGCCCGTCGACCTCATCCCATGCGGGGACGAGGATTTAGCCGTCTGGCTGGCTGACCATCGGTCTTGGAGGAAATCCCACCTCCGCGGTCGGAGTCGCATCGGGGCGAATCCATTGCGTCTGTGCAAATGGCGCTTGGATCCGGTGACATTGGTGGCTCGAGGCGTGTGATCGTGGCCTCACCAGATGCGTCGACTATTGGTTGGTGGTGCAACCCCTTCGATGGCGCCTTGTCCCCCATGGCATCGGGCTCTGAGCCGAAGTTCAACACCGGCATGCGCCATGGCCCAACCGGTGCAAAGGACCGGCATGCCCGTCGTGCAAGGAACAAGGCACGACAAGCCAGAGTAGCCCCAAAGGTCAAGGCCATAGAGGTGATGTCGCATGCCGCATTGGACAACAACGACGAAGCCCCTCATGCCCACATCCTCGAGAAGCAGCAAAGGAGGACGATACACACCCTCGCAAGGGAGCAAAGCGTAGCAGTCCGTGCCATGGCTGACTGCCCCCCATGAGGAGAAGCAGGAAGCCAATGACGGCAGTGAGAAGATCCGAATTGATCCATTTTGCGTATTCGACCGCTACTTTGGCGATAAAGATGACAAGGGAAAGGGCAGTTGCGGGTGAACAATCTCCACAACTCTAGTATTTAGAACATGGCAATTTTTGGTAGTCTGATGGTGTATGATGAAGTTGGAGCATGCCAATTTTTTGGTAGTCTGATGACATGTATGATGTTGTAGTTGTATGGTATTTGTGGGAAAGATGTAGTATGTGAGTTCAGTTTATGTTGCATGACATTGTATGAATTTGAGGGTTTGCTAATGAGGTACTCGTGGACACGAACACTTGAGGAGTGATCGACGCGTCCGCAGACGTTGAGGGGCAGATTAGCTAGGTCCGGCTATAGATGCTCCCATGGAACTCGTGAAGAAGATGCTGCTGGTTTCCCATGTAAGCCATGAAGAGTGCAAGCCCGCCCATTGTATCTCCAAGTCCACAACAGAACAAGTAGTTATTATCTTGTAATCATGTTGGTGTGTTTTCTAGGACACATGTGTTGGAAATATGCCCTACAGGTAATAATATTGTATTATTATATTTTCATGTTCGTAATTAAGAGTTTATATTCTATATTATAACTGCTATGGTTCTTGAATATGCGATTCGATGGAAAACTCATATGCACGTGTACAATGATAATGGTAAATTAGGTTCCTAGTCTTGCCTCTAAGATGGGCTCAAGTGTTGTTGGTGATCATGTTTTCCAGATCTTAGGATATCGCTAAGTGCAACGATGGTCCTAAAACAACATTGAGAGGAAGAACGATCATATTGAATCGACCCAAACTTGTTTATTAGGGCATCTCCAGCCGTTGGAGCCCCCCAGGACAATCGCTAGACCGAAAATAGCATGTCCTGGAGGGGGGGGGCAAACACTTCCGCCGGCGCCTCCATGAACCTGTGTTCCCAGTTGTTGGCGTCCCCAGAAGAACTGCTGGGCACAAAGTGTTTGGGTGGGCCTGGAAAAAGAATGTATGTGTAAGTGCATCTAGTGCCACCCCTAATTGGTTTTGGAGTATTGACGACAAACCTAGTTGAGGGACTAATGTGTTTGTGAGAATTGCAGGAAAACACAGGTAGAAGTCCCTCATTGATTCGGTTTCACTACCAGAGATGACCCCTAAAAATGTATGAAGACATTGAAGACAAAGGTGGTATATGAAGATATTCACATTGAAGACTATGACAAAAGAAGACACGGTATGAAGCCTATGGAGCTCGAAGACTTAGATCTTTCGTAGTTCCTTTTATTTTGTGTTGAGTCATAGGAACCACCGTACTGTTAAGTGGGGTCCAGGAAAACCAGTCAGAATGACTGAAGTGATGCCTAAATCAAAAACTTATGTCTTCGAGTGAAGACAATGAGAGCGAATCTTGTCCAGAGCCGGACAAGTTAGCTTTGCTTGCAGCCCAAGTAAAGTTGCCATGAGAGTTCGAAATCTGACCGTTGAGACACATGTCAGTTCCTTAGTGACCCAGGGTCATTTCGGACAAATCAGGTCGGGTTGCCAAGTGGCTATAAATAGCCCACCCCCACAACCATAAACGGTTGGCTGCTCAGATTTCAGTGCACGGCTTTTGTCGTTTGAGAGCAACCCACCTCGAAGCCTTTGAGAGAAAATTCCTAGTGAGGAGAAAAGCCCTAACCACCCAGAGCCAGAGCTAATTGGGCATCACTTAGGTCTTCTTGTTTGTGTGATCTGAAGACTTATTACACTTGAGGACTGTGAATCCTCCAGACGGTTAGGCGTCGCGTTCAGAGTATCCAAGAGACATTGTGGATTGCCAGTGGACGAAGTTTGTGAAGGTTTGGGAGTCTACCTTGAAGACTTACCAGAGTGATTGGGCGAGGACTAGGCGACCTTAGCTCAAGGAGAATACGGTGAGGACTTGGTGTCCTGAACTGTGTGTTCAGGACTGGGTGTCCGGGACTGTGTGTCCAAAGGTTTAAATACCTAGCCGCTCCAACCAGACGTACAGTTGTCACAGCAACTGGAACTGGTCCAACATATCATTGTCTTCAACGAATCACTGGTTTCATCTTCACTTCCTTTTCTTACTGTTACACATTGTGAAGCCATTGCATGCTTGCTTTATCTTTTGTCTTCTCAACGTGAGTGTATGATCGGTTTGGCTTCATAACTTCTTCCTACCTGATCCTTATTACACCGTAGTTGTTTGTCATTGTGCTTTCACTCCATTGAATACATGACCATGGCTGGCCTAGTGTAATCTAACTTCCGCTGCATAGTAATAGGCATAATCTTCGTTGTTTGTCTTCATAACTCTCACGTTTTGAAGACTTTCATAAAAATCGCCTATTCACTCCCCCTCTAGTCGATATAACGCACTTTCAATTGATATCAGAGCGAGGTGCTCCCTTGTTCTGTGTGATTCGGTTTAACCACCTGGAGTTTTAGCTATGTCGACTGCAGGGATAATCAAAGTCTCCGCTGCATGCCCCGTCTTCGATGGAACTGAATATCCCTACTGGAAGAATAAGATGCGCATGCATCTTGAAGCCATTGACGTCGACCTATGGTATGTCGTCGAGAACGGCGTTCCCAAGGCTGGAGAAGGTGTCACTGCTGCTGATGTCAAGTTCACTCAACTGGACTCTACTGCCAAAAATATCATCTGCAGCCATCTGACAAAAGGACAGTATGGCCGTGTGAGTGCCTTGAAGACATCCAAGCTGGTCTGGGACTGGCTCTCCAAGGTCAATGAAGGCGTCTCAACCCAGAGAGATCATAGAATCAGTGTTCTACGCAACCTCTTCAACCGCTTCAAGCGAAATGACAATGAGAATGTCCAGCACACATTTGATCGGCTCACTGACATCACAAATGAGCTTCAAGCCCTCGGCGCCACTGAGATCACCAAACATGAAATCGTCAAGACGCTGCTGAGATCACTTGATAGTTTGTTTGACATCCTAGCCCTGATGATTCAAGAACGTCCTGATTTCAAGACACTCGATCCATCTGACATACTTGAGAGGCTCAACACACATGAGTTTCAGCTTTCTGAGAAAAGATATATCTACGGTCCAAACTATGGGCGAACTCGTGCCTTGAAGGCAAAATCTGTTTCCTCATCTGAAGAAGAATCTGACAGCTGTTCTGATGATCCTGAAGACATTGGAAGAGAACTTGCAATGCTAGTGAAGAAGTTCCAAAAATTCACCAAGAAGAAAGGCTTCAGAAAATCTTCACGATCAAGCTCAAGGAATGATGAAGCTTCTGCTCATGACTACAAGAAGAAAACATGTCACAAGTGCAAGAAAACTGGACACTTCATCTCTGAGTGTCCACAATGGGACAATGAGAACAGAAGGAAGAAGAAGAGCAAGGAATATGATTCTGACGACAAGAAGAAGAAGAAATACTCAAAGTCTTCTTCCAAGTCTTCCTCAAAGTCTTGATCACACAAGAAGAGCTCATCTGGCAAGGCACGTGCATTTGTTGGCAAGGAAATGGATTCAGAGGAGGAGTCCGCTTCTGAGGAGGCGGAGGTGGAGTCTGAGGAGGAGTCTGATTCTGGCATTGCGAGTCTGGCTACATCATACGTCGCCAAGTCCATCTTCAACACTGAAGACAATGACTGCATCACCGACGCTGATGCAAATGACAAGAACGACTCCACTCCTACCTACTGCTTCATGGCACGCGGTGCCAAGGTAAACTCACGCACTACTCGTTATCAAACATCTAGTGACGATGACTCTGACTGTGATTCAAAACCCAGCTACAAAACACTTGCTAAAATTGCAACTGAACAACAGAAAGCTATGGAACATATTCAAAAACTGTTAGACAGAAGCGATGATCTGTTGGGTGCTGAAATGACTCGATCTGAATCCTTAATTGAAGACATAAAAAATCTTCACGTTAAGTATCAGGAACTTGAAGATCGTCTTGATACTCTCTCAACGACTCATGAAAAGCTTTCCTATGATTATCTTCAAAGGAAGCAAGAACTTGAGAAATTGAGAGCGGCTCATGAAGATCTTCAAAAGGAAAACGAGTCACTTCGCGCCGAACAGATCAGTCCCGCTCAGGAAGGATTTGAACCACCATGTCTTAAATGCATTGAGCGTGATAATGCTACTTCTGTTGCTGAATGTTCCACTGCTACTGCTGTTCCAATATCTTCAACTATTGATGTGGTAACTAACCCCTCTGCTGAGGATACCACTGCTATTGCTGATGAGAATGCCAGGTTGAAGACATTGCTTGAAACAGGGATGTACAAAAGTCTTAAAGGACATCAGACATTATGTGATGTCCTCAAGAAGCAGATTCTGAACCGAAACCCTAGGAAAGAGGGTGTTGGGTTTGTGAGGAAAATAAATGCAGATGGCTCTCACTGGAAACCTGAGCAGTACCCCAAAACCACATGGGTTGCTGCAAAGGAACTTTCAGCAGATCCATCCAATTTATCTGGCTTCACTTGTGCTAACCCCATTATCATTGATGAATCCTTTGATGCAAACTATAAACTGTTTAAGAATCAGAATGGTGAAGTGTTTGCCAGGTACATTGGTACTAACTGCAGGAATGGACCGCCTATGAAGAAGATCTGGGTTCCGAAAAAATGTCTGGAAAATCTTCCTGTGAATGTCTTCATGACACCTCACTTGAAGAAGACAAACCTCAGACCAAAGGCTTCATATGGTCCAAAGGCTTCATACAAACAGAGGACTCACCTGAGTCATACTAACGCAAATGTTTTGCAGGGAAACCATACTCAGGCATACGAATATGAGAGCGGTTCTTCGAACTGTCATGTTCATATGACCAAAAATTATTCTGCTTATTCCTATGAGTATTATTGTCCACCTTCTAGACAGTTTGCTAAGGCTTCAAAGCCAAAATTCTCAGATGCTGCACTTAGACTTCTAGCTTCTAAGCCACCCTTGAAGATATGGGTGGTTAAGAAAGCTTAACTCTCTTTTGCAGGGAAAGGTCTCCAGCAGAAAAACAAAATCTTCCGATGCTATTGCTGGGGACCTTAAAAATCTTGTGGGGCGCAAGATAAAATGCCCAAATGGCATCATTATGTACTTCGTTCCTGAACCGCATGCTACTCTCCCTATTAGTCCTAATCTGGATCTAAGTTTTCATAACCCACTGGTTCGTCAAATGTTTATGCTTCACAATTCTCTTCGTGAAGTCTATCCCCCTAACTGCACTATAGGGTACGACACCAGCGACTTCAAAGTCTTCAGAATGGATTATTGATAGTGGATGTACAAATCACATGACTGGCAAAAGAAGCCTTCTTATGGACTCAACATTACGTCCATCCGACAAGAGCCACATCACATTTGCTGACACTGGTAAAAGTAAGGTATTGGGTCTAGGTAGAGTTGCAATCTCAAAGGATCAACACATGGATAAAGTCATGCTTGTTGAATCCCTTGGCTTCAACTTAATGTCTGTCTCAATGCTTTGCGATTTGAATATGATCTTAATGTTTGGAAAATATCGTTGCCTGGTACTAATGGAAACTGACAAGTCTCTAGTGTTTCAAGGGTATCGGAAAGGTGATTTGTACGTGGTAGATTTCTCAGCAGGACCACAACTTGCAGTATGTCTTCTTGCAAAAGCTTCAGAATGTTGGCTTTGGCATCGGAGGCTTGGGCATGCTGGCATGAGGAACCTCCACACCCTTGCGAAGAAGAAGCATGTCATAGGCATCGAGGGCGTCAAGTTCAAGAAAGATCACTTATGCGGTGCCTGTGAAGCAGGGAAGATGACAAGAGCAAAACATCCTTCGAAGACAATCATGACTACTACTCAACCCTTCGAACTGCTCCACATGGATCTTTTCGGTCCCACTCACTACTCAACTTTTACTACCACTGCTTGCCTTTATGGCTTCGTGATTGTTGATGATTACTCTAGATATACTTGGGTGCACATAATTCTTTACAAGACTGAAGTGCAGGATGTCTTCAAACGCTTCGTCAATCGAGCTATGAACAATTTTGGCTCCAAGATAAAGCACATCAGAAGTGACAATGGCACTGAATTCAAGAACACTGGCCTTGATACATATCTTGATACCTTGGGCATCACACACGAATTCTCAGCTCCGTACACGCCACAGCAGAATGGCGTCGTCGAACGCAAGAACAGAACACTCATTGAGATGGCCAGAACAATGCTAGATGAATACAAGACTCCAAGAAAATTCCGGACTGAAGCCATTGACACTGCATGCCATACAATCAATCGCGTTTATCTACACAAGCTTCTGAACAAGACATCTTATGAACTTTTAACTGGCAAGAAGCCAAATGTCAGTTACTTCAGAGTATTTGGAGCAAAGTGCTGGATCAAGGACCCACACCACACCTCAAAGTTTGCACCAAAAGCACATGAGGGCTTTATGCTTGGATATGGAAAGGATTCACACTCCTACAGAGTCTTCAATCTCTTCCATTACAAAGTGGTTGAAACGGTGGATGTGCGGTTTGATGAGACAAATGGTTCACAAAGAGAGCAACTGCCAAATGTGCTAGATAAAGTTCCAGCAAATGAATCAATCAAGCTTATGGGAACTGGAGAGATTATACCTTCTGAAGCTCATCCTAAAGAAGAACTTATCATCTCAGCACCTGATCAACATGAAGACAATGCTCAGCCTGAAGACATTCCTCCCAATAACAACGCAGATCAGCAAGAGCAAAGTCTTCGCCCTGTACATCCTCGTGTTGCAAATGAAGTGTAGATTGACAGAATAATTGACAGCATCAATGCACCGGGTCCACTCACTCGTTCAAGGGCAACTCAGCTAGCAAATTTCTATGGGCACTTCGCATTCGTATCAATTTCAGAACCCAAGAAAGTTGAAGAAGCCTTCATGGAACCTGAATGGATTCAAGCTATGCAAGAAGAGCTTCAACAGTTTGAGCTGAATAATGTATGGGAACTGGTTAAGCGTCCTGATCCACGGAAGCACAACATAATAGGCACTAAATGGATATATCGCAACAAACAAGATGGGCATGGTCAAGTTGTCAGAAACAAAGCTCGTCTTGTTGCTCAAGGATATACTCAAGTGGAGGGCATTGACTTCGATGAAACATTTGCTCCTGTGGCAAGGCTCGAAGCTATTCGCATACTGCTGGCCTATGCAAATCATCATAACATACTTCTATATCAAATGGATGTGAAAAGTGCTTTTCTCAATGGCAAGATTGAAGAAGAAGTGTATGTTGCACAGCCACCTGGCTTTGAAAATCCAAAACATCCTGACATGGTATACAAGCTCAACAAGGCACTCTATGGCCTCAAACAAGCCCCTAGGGCCTGGTATGACACACTCAAATACTTCCTGAAGAGCAAAGGCTTCATACCTGGTTCCCTGGATCCCACTCTTTTCACGAAGACATATGATGGTGAACTGTTTGTGTGCCAAATATATGTGGATGACATTATCTTCGGCTGCACCAATCAGAAGTACAGTGAAGAGTTTGGATATATGATGCAAGAGCAATATCAGATGTCCATGATGGGGGAGCTGAAGTTCTTCCTTGGTCTTCAAATACGACAACAACGCAATGGCGTCTTCATATCTCAAGAGAAGTATCTCAAAGATTGCCTGAAGAAGTTTGGTATGCAAGACTGCAAAGGCTTCACAACACCAATGCCAGCCAAACATCATCTAGGTCCTGACGACAATGGTAAAGAGTTCGATCAAAAGGTATACCGCTCCATGATTGGGTCTTTGCTTTATTTATGTGCATCTAGGCCAGATATCATGCTTAGTGTTTGCATGTGTGCTCGATTTCAAGCGGCACCAAAGGAGTCGCATCACTTAGCTGTGAAGCGAATTCTTCGATATTTGGCTCACACCCCAACTCTAGGATTATGGTATCCAAAGGGCTCAGAATTTGATTTGGTTGGATTTTCGGATGCTGATTATGCTGGTGATGAAGTTGATCGCAAGTCTACATCAGGCACATGTCATTTTCTGGGACGATCACTTGTATGTTGGTCTTCAAAGAAGCAGAACTGTGTATCTCTCTCCACTGCTGAATCTGAATACATTGCTGCTGGATCTTGCTGCGCTCAGCTTCTGTGGATGAAGCAAACACTCAAGGACTATGGCATTCATCTGAAGCAAGTGCCACTCTACTGCGACAACGAAAGCGCCATCAAGATTGCCAACAACCCAGTTCAGCACTCGAAGACAAAGCACATTGAAATTCGTCATCACTTTCTCAGAGATCATGTTGTGAAGGAAGACATTGATATCATACACGACAACACTGAAGAGCAATTATCTTCACCAAGCCCTTGGATGAGAAGAGGTTTTGCAAGTTACGGTGTGAGCTAAATATCTTGGAATCCTCAAATGTCCTGTGATCAGGCACACATCCTAACACTTATGCATATTGACGACTTAGATGTGCAACACACAAAGTAAAGTATATCTTCAATCAATGAAGACATACATTCTAAGTGTGAATACATTAATGTGGAATTTGACTTCGGAGTGCCACGATAATTGTGCGTCGTGTCTGGGTCTAATACTTCCTATACGGTGGGTAACGCCACCACCAAACGTTCCATTTTGAAGTGTTTCACTCATGGCGTTACCTTGCAATATCTTCACATTTGGTTTGGCTTAGAACTCAACATGTCTTCATGATTATCTTCACTACGTTGATTATATAGATATATACATACTAGTGTTTTGTCCTCTACAGCATTCACTTATAGCTATGTCTTCTTGGTTGAATCTTTTGAACTAAGTGAATGTGATCGGACCCTAATCTCTCTATGCTTTCTATCTCAAATTCTATCTCTCTAAGGCATATGCGTTCTATTGAGACTGTCGAATGTCTTCACTGTGTCCTCAGCTGAAGATATAGAGACAACCATAAAGTCCGTTTTTAATGCTCATTCCTCCACATAAAATTCGGAGAAGCAGGAACGACCGCCCGACAATTTAGGCGCGCGTGGGACGTGGAACAAACCCCAAACTTTCGCTAACTGGCCACGCGTTCCTCAAATGCGAACCGCCAGGGGCACCTGTGTAATAGCACAGTGCCGCCCCTGAGCCTATAAATTCACACTTACCGCGGTCATTATCTCCTTCTTCCACCCTCGCATGAACCCTAGCGCCACCGCTAGCACTCGACGACGCCGGAGACGAAGCGCTTCGCTGCCGCAACCTCTCCAACACCGTCCTCACGCCGACCGCGGACATCGTCCTCTCCGCCGTCGCCGTAGGTGTTTTCCGTCGCCAAGTTAGGGCACGGAGGACTGAATTGCTCGGCATCCACTCCCTTCCGTCTAGCAGTTCTAGTGTGGTAAATAAAACTTCTTTTTACAGCCTCTTTTGATCTCATGGTTCTGTCACTTTCTACCATAAGAAGTTTCTCTTCACACTAGTTAGATCTCTCGCTGCATCTCATAACATGCCTAGTGTATTCACTTGTGCTTCATAAAGTAGTTAGATTCCTCACTTGTACTGATCTGTGGGTTCGTACAAATCTGGAACCTACTTCTTATCTATGAGTGAATGTCTTCGCACGATGAGGTCAATGTCTTGTAAACTGATTAATCTTCAAAAACCTTCTGAGAATGCATATGACCTCTTCCCCTTCCCTCGCACCTTAATGCTGTCACAGGTACATGTCCGTGGGAGAATCCTTCGGTTCTCATAGTCTGCATTCATTTGCAGAATTCCTACAGCATCACATAAACTCTCCTGAAGCCAGTTCCTGTTGGTCCAGAAAAAGAAAGCCTTTGAAGCCTTTGAAAGTTTTGAAGCCTTTCAAGTTAAAGTTTATGGCTTCAGAAGCAGCAGCAAGGAAGGGGGGCAGACAGAGACGTGAGGGAACTTCCAAAGATCTGCCTAAAGACTTGGCAGAAATGTACAAAACAGATCCAGAAGAGAGCTATGGGCAGCGCAAGACCCGAATCCAATGGATTCGACGCTATTGGGCAGAACAGTGGTTCAAATACCGCTTCGTAACTCAGGAGTATGCAGAGAAATATGCCATCAAGAGGCCATGGGGGGATATCCGTTTCAAGAACCTCTTACCCAGAACCAAAGATGAAGCCATTGCGCAAGGCTTCTACCCATGCATGGTCCGAGGACCACAGCCTGATGATGCGCATCCATCATCACTCCTCTGGTGTCGTGATGACAATCTCTTCAAGCGCAACTTTCAGTTTGCCCAAAAGTCAGCGAAGCTAAACAAGAAGAAATTCGGGTTAGACTTCAACCCTGGTCCCTCCTCACCAAGGGCAGATGGCACACGCGACGCCGAACCCAATATCATCGGCCCTTTTGCCAATCTTGAGGGCCTGATCACTCACATCTTAGTACAAGGGGCTGCCGTGAATGACCCTCCAGCTGACTTTGAGTCTGATGAAGCTCCTGCTGTGCCGAAGCCAAAGCAGACGAAGAAACCAAAAGCTTCAAAGCCGGCCCCTGCCTCAAAAATCTCAAGGGCGAAGCCATTGAAAACTGCACCTCCTGAAGTCAGTGTGCAGTCTGAAGACGTATCCCGCGTCTCCAAGCCCCAGAAGGAAAAGGAGCCCCATCAACACACAGGCAAAGAGCTCACTGCTGCTGCCATTCTGCGCAGTGAAGCCATTGATCTATCAAGCGATGAAGATCTGGGAGATGACGCACTAGAGCAGCTTATCAAAAGCAAAGAAGAAGCTGAAATCTTCAACAATCTGCCTCTCTTTGATGTCGCCATCATCCACAACTTCATTGATGAATGGTTTAACTCACCAGACATAAGCTTCAATGATCTGCGGCTGCCAGTTGGCCTCAGTGTCGCCTTCCAAGGCGCAATTGCTTCAGAACTGGCCATTGCTCAGCGCATTGTTGAGCTGAAGCAGAAAATTGATCACGAAAAGGCTCAGTTCAAGAAGAACATGGCCAGCCTCAGCGTGCAGGAAGTGAGGAGCTTCAAAGTCATGCTGCATGATCTCAAAGAAAACTTTCTGAAGAAGCATGCTGAAGCTCAGGGCTCGCGTGAAAGGATGAAGTCTTTGGCAGAAAAATGTGTTCAAGTCTACAACGAGGCTGAAAAGCGCAAGGCACTTGGGCGTCCTGGCATCAACCCCAAGATGGCCGCTAAGAAGAAGAAGCAGCCTGCTGTGAATGAACCAGAGGCATCAAGACAAGAAGCTATTCCGATTGTCTTCCCAACCGCCACGACTGGCTCTAAGCCAAAGAGCCGGTCAGCCGCTTCTGAGCTTAAGAAGACACTGAATGCAGAGGCTGAAGCCAGAAAAAGGAAGAGCTCTGAAGCCTCTCCTACTGCCCCCAGCAAAAAGAAGCGCAAGACCAAGAAATCTAGGGCTGCACCCACAGAGCCCTTGATGGTTGAACCCCTTTCTGTCCTTCACCCCAATGCAGAAAGAAGACTGACAGTTCATGTACAACATGAAGATATTCCAGCAGCCAACCCCACAGCTGCTGAAGACATTGGTCACCAAGACAATGTACAAGATGATGCAGCCCTTCCTCCGCTTGAAACAAGCGAACTCATCAGTATTGGTCGTCCTCTGAAGCCAATGGCACAAGATGAGTCATGGGCGGATCGCCCTCAAGAGGAAGAAGACATTGAGGCTCAGCCCACTCCAACCCCACAAGCGTCGTCTGTGTTCCGTAGGCTTCGCAAAGGTCCACGGCCTCAAGTCCCTACTGCAGAAATTCCGGCTGAATCAGCCGAAGACAATGAAGAAGCACCACCAGAACCCACTCCCCCGCTCCATGAAGATGCAGTTCTCTAGGAGAACATGCCTGAGGTTGTCCCTCCAACTACACAAGCGGAGGCAGAAACTGTTGCAACTGCCACCACAAACACTGAAGCCAATGTGGAGCCCGCCCCACCAAATGCTTCAGCGGACAGCAAAGCTACTGAGCCAGACACTTCAGTCCCTGAGTCTGCTGCAGGTCCACAGTTTGGTTATCACATTGAGCACAGGCCTCATGTCCAGAAGCCAGTCCCAAGGCTCCCAAGGTTCCCAGGTCCTGCATCAGCACCTGGTTCCTTTGACATCAACAGCTTCAAGGCAGATAATACATTTTTCAATAGCTCCAAGAACCCCTATTCAAGGGAAAGGATCGTCTCAGACAGGTTCTGGAGCTATTCTGAGCATAGTTATTATTCATGCATCTTATACAACCAAGGCCGCATCTTTCCGCACAATCGCCTTGAGGTTGAAGCCATTGCTGGTCTGCCCTGCTTAGAGGAAGCACTGGATTGCTTCAGGCAAGTGGGTCTGCTGCCGTTTGAGACGGATGAAGAGCACTGAAATGAAGAGCTTCTGCTTCAGTTCTATGCCACCCTTCATATAAGAGGATACAACAGAGATCCAAAGATTTGGATCCTGGAGTGGATGACCGGCAATGTCCATCATGAAGCCAATGCGTTTGATATCATTGAGCTCACCGGTCTGCCCACTCCAAGCGAATTCTTCGAGGAAGGTTGTCAATCACATTTTGAAGCTATTGAGAGTATCTTCCAGAGGCCTGAACCCAATATGAGTCAGATGCTCTCAATGATGAAGCCATTGCCTCATGATGCACCTTATCCTACTGAGTTCTTTGTTGAAGACCTAGAGTACCTGCCCAGGACCATATATCACATCATCCGGCGGACTCTCTGGCCCATTAAGGGGCACTCTCCACATGCAAAGATTGAAGGTGCAACGAAGACTCTCATATTCTATATCCTGCATGGCAAATGCTTCAACGCATAGGATCTCTTCATACGCCAACTTGCAGCGTCAGGCTCGGAATTATTTGGTTTGAAGTTCTATGCCCCTTGGGTGATGAGGCTGATCAAACTGCACTCTACAATCTCGTATCAGCCCTCTGCCCGAAACCATAGGATCTTTCTGCCAGATGTGGATACCTCTGCTGAAGCAATATATCCTGAGCCAGACAAGCAACCAATAAATCTTCAGAATGCAGAACACCAGAGCTTCACGCAGAATGTTGAAGGTGTTGAAGCCATATCCAGGGTATATCCGTTGGCTGGCACTACACATGCACCAGCATCAACTGAAGCCACAGACAGCACAAATGCTCCAAGACCCAAGAAGCGTGCTCGTGTCCTCACTGATCGAGAGCTTCTTGTGGCCCTTCACCAAAAGCAAGATAGGCATCACGACTGGCTCAAACGTCAGATGAAGAGCCTCTTGGTGGATGTCAATCGACTTCGAAACCTTGCCACCAAGAATGCCTTCGTTACACATGAGACTTGCCGTCGGACATGGAAAGGGCTCTCAATGATATGCACTGCAGCTGAACTTGAAGAGGATGGCTTCACAGAGCGTTTCAAGTTTGACACCACACCTCCTAGAAGGGCTGTGATGCGCAACACACCATCACTTGAAGACTCTGAGTTTTCTTCATCTGCTGCCACAGTCACTGCAAGAATCATTGATGACGACGATGATGCTACTTCACCACCACCTGCTTCTACACCTCAAAGCTCTGCACCGCCAAACAACTCCACCGACCCTGCTGCGCCTGGAAACGCGTAGAAAACTCTATGTCTTCAAACCTTTTTCGTCATTACTGACAAAAGGGGGAGAAGCATATGATGTTTATAGTATTCAAGCGGGTCAATATGGGCGGGTGCCTTATGTTTGGTTATATTTTGCTTCGTGTTTACAACTCTTGTTTTTGCTTCATTTGGTTCTTTGAGTTGTAAACACTAAAACTTGATGTTCGTCTGCTACTTGTTTGCCACTCTGTTTGCGAAGATAAATTCCGCATGTGCGACGATAAATTCCGCACTTATCTCATTCTGCAGACGTCCATTTTCCATTATGCATGTCATTATCTTCATATACTTTCACATGCATAGTGGATTGTCATCATAAGCTGAAGTGGATCTCCACAAGTACAACCTGCCATGTGCATTTGCATTCCAAAAGCAAATTAACTTATATGCACATCTTCAGGGGGAGCCCTTGCAACTTATGAAGACAATTCCCTATCCTTTACAAACTTCACACTTTATATTCCCCGTTGAAAACTTCAACTAGTTTGTCATCAATCACCAAAAAGGGGGAGATTGTAAGTGCATCTAGTGCCACCCCTAGTTGGTTTTGGAGTATTGACGACAAACCTAGTTGAGGGACTAATGTGTTTGTGAGAATTGCAGGAAAACACAGGTAGAAGTCCCTCATTGATTCGGTTTCACTACCAGAGATGACCCCTAAAAATGTATGAAGACATTGAAGACAAAGGTGGTATATGAAGATATTCACATTGAAGACTATGACAAAAGAAGACACGGTATGAAGCCTATGGAGCTCGAAGACTTAGATCTTTCGTAGTTCCTTTTATTTTGTGTTGAGTCATAGGAACCACCATACTGTTAAGTGGGGTCCAGGAGAACCAGTCAGAATGACTGAAGTGATGCCTAAATCAAAAACCTATGTCTTCGAGTGAAGACAATGAGAGCGAATCTTGTCCAGAGCCGGACAAGTCAGCTTTGCTTGTAGCCCAAGTAAAGTTGCCATGAGAGTTCGAAATCTGACCGTTGAGACACGTGTCAGTTCCTTAGTGACCCAGGGTCATTTCGGACAAATCAGGTCGGGTTGCCAAGTGGCTATAAATAGCCCACCCCCACAACCATAAACGGTTGGCTGCTCAGATTTCAGTGCACGGCTTTTGTCGTTTGAGAGCAACCCACCTCGAAGCCTTTGAGAGAAAATTCCTAGTGAGGAGAAAAGCCCTAACCACCCAGAGCCAGAGCTAATTGGGCATCACTTAGGTCTTCTTGTTTGTGTGATCTGAAGACTTATTACACTTGAGGACTGTGAATCCTCCAGACGGTTAGGCGTCGCGTTCAGAGCATCCAAGAGACATTGTGGATTGCCAGTGAACGAAGTTTGTGAAGGTTTGGGAGTCTACCTTGAAGACTTACCAGAGTGATTGGGCGAGGACTAAGTGACCTTAGCTCAAGGAGAATACGGTGAGGACTTGGTGTCCTGAACTGTGTGTTCAGGACTGGGTGTCCGGGACTGTGTGTCCAAAGGTTTAAATACCTAGCCGCTCCAACCAGACGTACAGTTGTCACAGCAACTGGAACTGGTCCAACATATCATTGTCTTCAACGAATCACTGGTTTCATCTTCACTTCCTTTTCTTACTGTTACACATTGTGAAGCCATTGCATGCTTGCTTTATCTTTTGTCTTCACAACGTGAGTGTATGATCTGTTTGGCTTCATAACTTCTTCCTACCTGATCCTTATTACACCGCAGTTGTTTGTCATTGTGCTTTCACTCCATTGAATACATGACCATGGCTGGCCTAGTGTAATCTAACTTCCGCTGCATAGTAATAGGCATAATCTTCGCTGTTTGTCTTCATAACTCTCACGTTTTGAAGACTTTCATAAAAATCGCCTATTCACCCCCCCTCTAGTCGATATAACGCACTTTCAGTATGGAGGAGTAGGATTGGCCGGTGCCTCCGCCGGCGCCCCCAGGAGCCCCCCAGCACGCTGGGTTTGGGCTGGGTTTGCTGGCGCTAGCATGGGGTCTTGGGGGCTCTTGGGGGGCATGGCTGGGCTGTTTTTTGCCCCTTTTACGGTGTTGGCGCAGAGAAAGTGGCCCTGGGGGTGGCACTTGGAGGGGCGGCTGGAGATGCTCTTATACTTTAAGATTATATCGTCAAAAGTCAATTGTTATAATTATTGGGGAACGTAGCAGAAATTTAAAATTTTCTACGCATTACCAAGATCAATCTATGGAGTCATCTAGCAACGAGGGGGAGAGAGTGCATCTACATACCCTTGTAGATCGCTAAGCGGAAGCGTTCAAGTGAACGGGGTTGATGGAGTCGTACTCGTCGTGATCCAAATCACCGATGATCCTAGTGCTGAACGGACGGCACCTTCGCGTTCAACACACGTACAGCCCGGTGACGTCTCCTACACCTTGATCCAGCAAGGGGAGAAGGAGAGGTTGGGGAAGACTCCATCCAGCAGCAGCACGATGGCGTGGTGGTGGTGGAGGAGCGCGGGACTCCAGCAGGGCTTCGCCAAGCACTACGAGAGACAAGGAGGGAGAGGGGTAGGGCTGCGCCAACAGGGGAGGAACTTCATGTGTTGTGCTGCCCCTTTGCCTCCACTATATATAGGGGGAGAGGGAGGGCTGCGCCCCCACCTAGGGTTTCCTCCCTAGGGGTGGCGGCAGCCCTAGATCCCATCTAGGGTGGCGGCCACAAAAGGGGAGAGGGGGAGGCGCACCTGAGGTGGGCCTTAGGGCCCATCTACCCTAGGGTTTGCCCCCCTCCCCTCTTGGAGGCGCCTTGGGCCTTGGTGGGAGGCGCCCCAGCCCACCTAGGGGCTGGTCCCTTCCCACTATTGGCCCATGTAGGCCTCCGGGGCTGGTGGCCCCACCCGGTGGACCCCCGGACCCCTCCGGTGATGCCCGAAACACTTCCGGTGGCCAAAACCATACTTCCTATATATTAATCTTTACCTCCATACCATTCCGGAACTCCTCGTGATGTCCGGGATCTCATCCGGGACTCCGGACAACATTCGGTAACCGCATACATACTTTCCCTATAACCCTAGCGTCATCGAACCTTAAGTGTGTAGACCCTACGGGTTCGGGAGTCATGCAGACATGACCGAGACAACTCTCCGGTCAATAACCAACAACGGGATCTGGATACCCATGTTGGCTCCCACATGCTCCACGATGATCTCATCGGATGAACCACGATGTCAAGGACTTAATCAATCCCGTATACAATTCCCTTTGTCTAGCGGTACGATACTTGCCCGAGATTCGATCGTCGGTATCCCGATACCTTGTTCAATCTCGTTACCAGCAAGTCTCTTTTACTCGTTCCGTAACACATCATCCCGTGATCAACTCCTTGATCACATTGTGCACATTATGATGATGTCCTACCGAGTGGGCCCAGAGATACCTCTCCGTTTACACGGAGTGACAAATCCCAGTCTCGATTCGTGCCAACCCAACAGACACTTTCGGAGATACCTGTAGTGTACCTTTATAGCCACCCGGTTACGTTGTGACATTTGGCACACCCAAAGCACTCCTACGGTATCCGGGAGTTGCACAATCTCATGGTCTAAGGAAATGATACTTGACATTAGAAAAGCTCTAGCATACGAACTACACGATCTTTGTGCTAGGCTTAGGATTGGGTCTTGTCCATTACATCATTATCCTAATGATGTGATCCCGTTATCAACGACATCCAATGTCCATGGTCGGGAAACCGTAACCATCTATTGATCAACGAGCTAGTCAACTAGAGGCTTACTAGGGACATAGTGTTGTCTATGTATCCACACATGTATCTGAGTTTCCTATCAATACAATTCTAGCATGGATAATAAACGATTATCATGAACAAGGAAATATAATAATAACCAATTTATTATTGCCTCTAGGGCATATTTCCAACAATAATACAGAATGTTAAGTGTGTTTTAGTTCGTTAGACCATGAGAGTATCGTAGTCACTTATCATACGGTGGGTTATGGGGGTCGCTCAAACTTCATCTATAACACGGTGATCATAACGACAACTTACAGGTTTATCGGAAAGTTTGACAAGGGACTAGATAGCTCGAGAGTGGAATTGCTCCTCCGACGATGGAGAGATATTCTTAGGGCCCTCCCGGTGTGACGGCATCTCTCATCATCTGGCCAGACTCATGTGACTATTTCATGGGGATGCCGGAACATGTCAACGAGAAAGAAGAACAAAACCAGTAATGAGGACACCGGTATAGTGAGCATGTGTATGACTCAAAAGGATACCGATACATCTCACCTCAGGTTTTTAAAGTATCACGAAGCAAAGGGAATATCACATGATAACCAAATGTTCACTCGTATGTCATTTGTGTACTCATAGGGATCGATATGGATGTCCACGGTTCGGCTATCAGTCATTGAACAAAGGGGTTTTGTTCATCTCTATGTTTTAGCGAACCTACAGGGTCAAAAGCTTAAGGTAATCACAATTTTCTGAGTGTTAGTAGTGTTGGAGAACGTTGCAGAAAATTAAAATTTTTCCTACGGTTTCACCAAGATCCATCTATGAGTTCATCTAAGCAACGAGTCAAGGGAGAGAGTTTACATCTACATACCACTTGTAGATCACGAGCGGAAGCTTGCCAAGGAGATGGCGATGATGGAGTTGTACTCGAACGTGATTCGGATCACCGATGTCCTAGTGCTGAACGGACAGCACCTCCACGTTCAACACACGTACGGGACGGGAGACGTCTCCTCCGTCTTGATCCAGCAAGGAGGAAGGAGAGGTTGAGGAAGGCAGCTCCAACGGCAGCACGACGGCGTGGTGCAGTTGACGCGGCAGTATTCCGACAGGGCTTCGCCAAGCACGTACGGAGGAGGAGATGTGTTGGGGAGGGGAGGGGCTGCGCCTTGAGTATTGGTGTCTTGCAGCCCTCCCCTCACCCCTCTATATATAGGGGAAAGGGCAAGGGGGGCCGGCCCTCTAGGGAAAACCCTAGGGGGGGCGGCAGCCAAGGGGTGGGGGGCTTGCCCCCCAAGCAAAGGGGGTGCGCCCCCTTTAGGGTTCCCCCCCACCCCTAGGCGCATGGGCCCAAGGAGGGGGGTGCGCCAAGCCCACTAGGGGCTGGCTGCTATACCCACGCAGCCCAAGTGGCCCCCCGGGAGGGGTGGCCCTGTGACGCCCCCGATTCAATCGTACACTAATCATGCACGCAAATGTGTACGATCAAGATCAGGGACTCACGGGAAGATATCACAACACAACTCTACAAATAAAATAAGTCATACAAGCATCATAATACAAGCCAGGGGCCTCGAGGGCTCGAATACAAGTGCTCGATCATAGACGAGTCAGCGGAAGCAACAATATCTGAGTACAGACATAAGTTAACAAGTTGCCATAAGATGGCTAGCACAAACTGGGATACAGATCGAAAGAGGCGTAGGCCTCCTGCCTGGGATCCTCCTAACTACTCTTGGTCGACATCAGCGGCCTGCACGTAGTAGTAGGCACCTCCAGTGTAGTAGGAATCATCGCCGACGGTGGCGTCTGGCTCCTGGACTCCAGCATCTGGTTGCGACAACCAGAAAGAAAGGAAAGGGGGAAAAGGGGGGGAAAGCAACCGTGAGTACTCATCCAAAGTACTCGCAAGCAAGGAGCTACACTACATATGCATGGTTATATGTGTAAAGGGCCATATCAGTGGACTGAACTGCAGAATGCCAGAATAAGAGGGGGATAGCTAATCCTGTCGAAGACTACGCTTCTGGTCACCTTCGTCTTGCAGCATGTAGAATAAAGTAGATTGAAGTCCTCCAAGTAGCATCTCCAAGTAACATCTCCAAATAGCATCTCATAGCATAATCCTACCCGGCGATCCCCTCCTCATATCCCTGAGGTAGAGCGACCACCGGTTGTATCTGGCACTTGGAAGGGTGTGTTTTATTAAGTATTCGGTTCTAGTTGTCATAAGGTCAAGGTACAACTCCAAGTCGTCCTGTTACCGAAGATCACGGCTATTCGAATAGATTAACTTCCCTGCAGGGGTGCACCACATAGCCCAACACGCTCGATCCCATTTGGCCGGACACACTTTCTTGGGTCATGCCCGGCCTCGGAAGATCAACACGTCGCAGCCCCACCTAGGCAAAACAGAGAGGCCAGCACGCCGGTCTAAACCTAAGCGCGCAGGGGTCTGGGCCCATCGCCCTGAGCACACCTGCACGTTGCGAGGGCGGCCGAAAGCAGACCTAGCCTAGTGGCGTTCCAGTCCAATTCGGCGCGCGCCGCTCCGTCGCTGACGTCTGAAGTGCTTCGGCTGATACCACGACGTCGGGATACCCATAACTACTCCCACGTAGATGGTTAGTGCGTATAGGCTCGTAGCCAGACTCAGATCAAATACCAAGATCTCGTTAAGCGTGTTAAGTATCCGCGAACGCCGAACAGGACCAGGCCCACCTGTCTCCTAGGTGGTCTCAACCTGCCCTGTCGCTCCGCCACAAGTAACAGTTGGGGGCCGTCGGGAACCCAGGCCCACCTCTACCGGGGTGGAGCCACCTGTCCCTTCAGCCCCCAACTCCGAACAGTATCACAGGTAATGTAACAGTGTAAAGTATATAGTATATGCCCGTGATCACCTCCCGAAGTGATCACAGCCCAGTAGTATAGCATGGCAGACGGACAAGAGTGTAGGGCCACTGATGGAACACTAGCATCCTATACTAAGCATTTAGGATTGCGGGTAAGGTATCAATGACTGTAGCAGCAATGACAGGCTATGCATCAGAATAGGATTAACGGAAAGCAGTAACATGCTACACTACTCTAATGCAAGCAGTATAGAGAAGAGTAGGCGATATCTGGTGATCAAGGGGGGGCTTGCCTGGTTGCTCAGACAAGGAGGGGTCGTCGATGACGTAGTCGTACTCGGTGGCATCAGCGTCGGTCTCGTAGTCTACCGGAGAGAAGAGGGGGAAGAAATAATGAATACAGAGCAAACAAAGCATCACAAAATATAACAAGGCAATACGCGGTGTTCGGTGTGCCCTAACGCGGTAGTAGGTGATACCGGTGAAGGGGGGAAAACATCCGGGAAAGTATTCCCGGTGTTTCGTGTTTTCGGGCAGAGGGGCCGGAGGGGGAAAGTTGCGGGTTCGATAGGTTAGAGGGGTGTGGCGGACGAACGGACTGCGTATCCGGACTCGTCTCTTCGTTCTGAGCAACTTTCATGTTGAAAATATTTTAATCCGAGTTACGGATTAAAAGATATGATTTTCTAAAGATTTTATTAATTTCTGGAATTTAATTAATTATTTAATTAATTCGAAAAATGGAATTATGACATCAGCATGATGTCATGCTGACGTCAGCAGTCAACAGGGGTTGACTGGTCAAACTTCATCTTACACGTGGGTCCCACTTGTCATAGTCACAGTTTAACTAAACATAATTAATTAGTTAATTAATTATTAGGTTATCTAATCGGAGTTAATCAGGTTAATTTAACATATCTAATTAAGTTAATTAATTTTCAAATTAATTAATTATTAATTGTCTTTAGTCATTTTATATTCTTTTTTTTTGTTCTAACAGGGGCGGACCCACTAGTCATACCCACAGGGGGGGTTAGCCCTTAAACTAATCTGGGGGTTATCCCCACTAATCCAACAGGGTTCGGCCGGCTCGCTCAACAGAGCCCCTGGTGGGGGGTGCTGCCGGCGATGGCGCGCGGGTAGGCGGGTTTACGGGCGCGGGTGAGGCTGCCCGTTTGGGCGCCCGCCCAGACCAGTGGAGGCGCCGGGGCGTCGTAGCCGACGGCGAGGTGCGTCGGGCAGCAAGGGGGCGAGCGCGACTGTGGTGCGGCACACACGTAGGGACAGAGGCGCGCCTCGGGCGGACGTGCGCGCGCGAGGGCACGGCCAGGTCGTGCGCGGAGCGGGGGCACCGGGCGCGGCAACGGGAGGACGCGGACGGCGGTTACGACAACGAGATGGAGGGGGGAGGTGGGGGTCGTCGGAGGGGCTCACAGCGGAGCGTAGGGGC
>NC_057803.1:235767517-235778533 GCF_018294505.1 Triticum aestivum
ATCGGGTTAGGGTTTGCGGGGGGTAACGAGGCCATATAGGCCAGGGGGTTGGGGTGGGCCGGCCCGTTTGAGCGGTTGAGGCCAGCTGGGCCACTTGGCCCAGCGGGGGGGGGTCCTGTTTTCTCTTTTTTTTGTTTTGTATTTGTTTGTTTTCTTTTTACTAGTTTTCTATTTTATTTTAAGTTCCCTTTTATTACAGTTTTATAAAAATAAACACTAGCACCTAAATTTGTATTCATAAATATTCTACTGCCACCTTAATTCTCAACCGAAAATAAAATAGTTTAATATTTTATAAAATTCAATAGGCATGTATTTAATTGTTTTAACTACTGTTTTAAGTATCTTAGAGCTTTTAAACACCTTATCAATTTTGGTTTCTCCACCATAATTACCTATGCATTATTTAGTTCACTCCGAACATTTTAGTTTTAAAGTTTGGAAACTTTTGTTGTTTGCCTATGTTTTAAATTTGAATTTGAATCGGGTTCGAATCAACGTGAGTTTAATTACAGTAACGGAGGTGACATGGCATCATTAGCAGAGGTTTACGGTAGCTTAAATACCCGGGCGTCACAGGCCCCTCCCCATGGACCCTCGAAACCCTTCCGGTGGTCCCGGTACAATACAGGTATAACCCCGAAACTTTCCGGTGCCCGTTTAACAACTTCCCATATATAAAACTTTACCTCCGGACCATTCCGGAACTCCTCGTGACGTCCGGGATCTCATCCGGGACTCTGAACAACATTCGGTAGTCACATACTAGTCTTCCTAACAACCCTAGCGTCACCGAACCTTAAGTGTGTAGACCCTACGGGCTCGGGAGACATGCAGACATGACCGAGACCACTCTCGGGCAATAACCAACAGCGGGGTCTGGATACCCATGTTGGCTCCCACACGCTCCTCGATGATTTCATCGGTTGAACCACGATGTCGAGGATTCGATCAAACCCTGTATACAATTCCCTTTGTCAATCGGTACGTTACTTGCCCGAGACTCGATCGTCGGTATCCTAATACCTTGTTTAGTCTCGTTACCGGCAAGTCACTTTACTCGTACCATAATGCATGATCCCGTGGCCAACACATTGGTCACCTTGAGCTCATTATGATGATGCATTACCGAGTGGGCCCAGAGATACCTCTCCGTCATACGGAGTGACAAATCCCAGTCTCGATCCGCATAAAACAATAGATACTTTCGGAGATACCTGTAGTGCACCTTTATAGTCACCCAGTTACGTTGTGACGTTTGATACACCCAAAGCACCCCTACGGTATCCAGGAGTTACACGCTCTCGTGGTCAAAGGAAGAGATACTTGACATTGGCAAAGCTCTAGCAAACGAACTACACGATCTTTGTGCTATGCTTAGGATTGGGTCTTGTCCATCACATCATTCTCCTAATGATGTGATCCCGTTATCAACGACATCCAATGTCCATAGCCAGGAAACCATAACTATCTGTTGATCACAACGAGCTAGTCAACTAGAGGCTCACTAGGGACATATTGTGGTCTATGTATTCACACGTGTATTATGATTTCCGGATAATACAGTTATAGCATGAATAAAAGACAATTATCATGAACAATGAAATATAATAATACTTTTATTATTGCCTCTAGGGCATATTTCCAACAGTCTCCCACTTGCACTAGAGTCACTAATCTAGTTACATTGTGATGAATCGAACACCCATAGAGTTTTGGTGTTGATCATGTTTAGCTCGCGAGAGAGGTTTAGTCAACGGATCAGCGACATTCAGATCCGTATGTACTTTGCAAATTTCTATGTCTCCATCTTGAACATTTTCACGGATTGAGTTGAAACGACGCTTGATGTGCCTGGTCTTCTTGTGAAACCTGGGCTCCTTAGCAAGGGCAATAGCTCCAGTGTTGTCACAGAAGAGTTTGATTGGCCCCGACGCATTGGGTATGACTCCTAGGTCGGTGATGAACTCCTTCACCCAAATAGCTTCATGCGCTGCCTCCGAGGTTGCCATGTACTCCGCTTCACATGTAGATCCCGCCACGACGCTCTGCTTGCAGCTGCACCAGCTTACTGCTCCACCATTCAACATATACATGTATCCGGTTTGTGACTTAGAGTCATCCAGATCTGTGTCGAAGCTAGCGTCGACGTAACCCTTTACGACGAGCTCTTCGTCACCTCCATAAACGAGAAACATGTCCTTTGTCCTTTTCAGGTACTTCAGGATATCTTGACCGCTGTCCAGTGTTCCTTGCCGGGATTACTCTGGTATCTTGCTACCAAACTTACGGCAAGGTTTACATCAGGTCTGGTACACAGCATGGCATACATAATAGATCCTATGGCTGAAGCATAGGGGATGACACTCATCTCTTCTTTATCTTTTGCCGTGGTCGGTGACTGAGCTGAGCTCAATCTCACACCTTGTAACATAGGCAAGAACCCTTTCTTGGACTCATCCATTTTGAACTTTTTCAAAATCTTATCAAGGTATGTGCTTTGTGAAAGACCTATGAGGCGTCTCGATCTATCTCTATAGATTTTGATGCCTAATATATAAGCAGCTTCTCCAAGGTCCTTCATTGAAAAACATTTGTTCAAGTAGGCCTTAATGCTGTCCAGAAATTCTATATTATTTCCCATCAAGAGTATGTCATCCACATATAATATGAGAAATGCTACAGAGCTCCCACTCACTTTCTTGTAAACGCAGGCTTCTTCATAAGTCTGCATAAACCCAAACGCTTTGATCATCTCATCAAAGCGAATATTCCAACTCCAAGATGCTTGCACCAGCCCATAAATGGATCGCTGGAGCTTGCATACTTTGTTAGCGTTCTTAGGATCGACAAAACCTTCTGGCTGCATCATATACAGCTCTTCCTTAAGATGCCCGTTAAGGAATGCCGTTTTGACGTCCATCTGCCATATCTCATAATCATAGTATGCGGCAATTGCTAACATGATTCGGACGGACTTAAGCTTCGCTACGGGAGAGAATGTCTCGTCGTAGTCAATCCCTTGAACTTGTCGATAACCCTTAGCGACAAGTCGAGCTTTATAGATGGTAACATTTCCATCCGCGTCCGTCTTCTTCTTAAAGATCCATTTGTTTTCTATCGCTCGCCGATCATCGGGCAAGTCAGTCAAAGTCCATACTTTGTTTTCATACATGGATTCTATCTCGGATTTCATGGCTTCTAGCCATTTGTTGGAATCTGGGCCCGCCATCGCTTCTTCATAGTTCGAAGGTTCACCGTTGTCTAACAACATGATTTCCAGGACAGGGTTGCCGTACCACTCTGGTGCGGAACGTGTCCTTGTGGACCTACGAAGTTCAGTAGCAACTTGATCCGAAGTACCTTGATCATCATCATTGGTTTCCTCTTCAGTTGGTGTGGGCATCACAGGAACATTTTTCTGAGCTGCACCACTTTCCCGTTTGAGAGGTAGTACTTCATCGAGTTCTACTTTCCTCCCACTTACTTCTTTCGAGAGAAACTCTTTTTCCAGAAAGCATCTGTTTTTGGCAACAAAGATCTTGCCTTCGGATCTTAAGTAGAAGGTATACCCTACAGTTTCCTTAGGGTATCCTATGAAGACGCATTTTTCCGACTTGGGTTCGAGCTTTTCAGGTTGAAGTTTCTTGACATAAGCATCGCATCCCCAAACTTTTAGAAACGACAGCTTAGGTTTCTTCCCAAACCATAATTCATACGGTGTCGTCTCAACAGATTTAGACGGTGCCCTATTTAAAGTGAATGTAGATGTCTCTAGAGCGTATCCCCAAAATGATAGCGGTAAATCGGTAAGAGACATCATAGACCGCACCATATGCAATAGAGTGCGATTACGACGTTCGGACACACCGTTTCACTGAGGTGTTCCAGGCGGCGTGAGTTGTGAAACGATTCCACATTTCCTTAAGTGCGTGCCAAATTCGTGACTTAAATATTCTCCTCCACGATTTGATCGTAGGAACTTTATCTTTCGGTCACGTTGATTCTCCACCTCATTCTGAAATTCCTTGAACTTTTCAAAGGTCTCAGACTTGTGTTTCATTAAGTAGATATACCCATATCTACTTAAGTCGTCAGTGAGAGTGAGAACATAACGATATCCTCCGCGAGCCTCAACGCTCATTGGACCGCACACATCGGTATGTATGATTTCCAACAAGTTGGTTGCTCGCTCCATTGTACCGGAGAACGGAGTCTTGGTCATTTTGCCCATGAGGCATGGTTCGCATGTGTCAAATGATTCATAATCAAGAGACTCCAAAAGTCCGTCAGCATGGAGCTTCTTCATGCGTTTGACACCAATGTGACCAAGGCGGCAGTGCCACAAGTATGTGGGACTATCGTTATCAACTTTACATCTTTTGGCATCTACACTATGAACATGTGTAATATTACGCTCGAGATTCATTAAGAATAAACCATTGACCATCGGAGCATGACCATAAAACATATCTCTCATATAAATCGAACAACCATTATTCTCAGACTTAAATGAGTAGCCATCTCGAATTAAACGAGATCCAGATACAATGTTCATGCTCAAACTTGGCACTAAATAACAATTATTAAGGTTCAAAACTAATCCCGTAGGTAAATGTAGAGGCAGCGTGCCGACGGCGATCACATCGACTCTGGAACCATTCCCGACGCGCATCGTCACCTCGTCCTTCGCCAGTCTCCGTTTATTCCGCAGCTCCTGCTGTGAGTTACAAATATGAGCAACGGCACCGGTATCAAATACCCAGGAGTTACTACGAGTACTGGTAAGGTACACATCAATTACATGTATATCAAATATACCTTTGGTGTTGCCGGCCTTCTTATCCGCTAAGTATTCGGGGCAGTTCCGCTTCCAGTGACCCTTCCCCTTGCAATAAAAGCACTCAGTCTCAGGCTTGGGTCCATGCTTTGACTTCTTCCCGGCAACTGGCTTACCGGGCGCGGCAACCTCCTTGCCGTCCTTCTTGAAGTTCTTCTTACCCTTGCCCTTCTTGAACTTAGTGGTCTTATTGACCATCAACACTTGATGTTCTTTCTTGATTTCAACCTCTGCTGACTTCAGCATAGAAAATACTTCAGGAATGGTCTTTACCATCCCCTGCATATTGTAGTTCATCACAAAGCTCTTGTAGCTTGGTGGGAGCGACTGGAGGATTCTGTCAATGACCGCCTCATCTGGGAGGTTAATATTTAGCTGGGTCATACGGTTGTGTAACCCAGACATCTTCAGGATGTGTTCACTGACAGAACTGTTTTCCTCCATCTTATAACTGTAGAACTTGTCGGAGACATCATATCTCTCGACCCGGGCGTGAGCTTGGAAAACTAGTTTCAGCTCTTCGAACATCTCATATGCTCCGTGATGCTCAAAACGCTTTTGGAGCCCCGGTTCTAAGCTGTAAAGCATGCCGCACTGAACAAGGGAGTAATCATCAGCACGAGACTGCCAAGCATTCATAATGTCTTGGTTCTCTGGGACGGGAGCATCACCTAGCGGTCCTTCTAGGACATATTGTTTCCTGGCAGCTATGAGGATGATCCTCAGGTTCCGGACCCAGTCCGTATAGTTGCTGCCATCATCTTTCAGCTTGGTTTTCTCTAGGAACGCGTTGAAGTTCATGTTGACATGAGCGTTGGCCATTTGATCTACAAGACATATTTGCAAATGTTTTAGACTAAGTTCATGATAATTAAGTTCTAATCAAATTATGAACTCCCACTTAGATTAGACATCCCTCTAGTCATCTAAGTGTTACACGATCCGAGTCGACTAGCCCGTGTCCGATCATCACGTGAGACGGACTAGTCATCATTGGTGAACATTCTCATGTTGATCGTATCTTTCATACGACTCTTGTTCGACCTTTCGGTCTTCGTGTTCCGAGGCCATGTCTGCACATGCTAGGCTCGTCAAGTTAACCCTAAGTGTTTTCGCTGTGTAAAACTGTCTTACACCCGTTGTATGTGAACGTAAGAATCCATCACACCCGATCATCACGTGGTGCTTAGAAGCGACGAACTGTAGCAACGGTGCACAGTTAGGGGAGAACACTTCTTGAAATTTTGTAAGGGATCACCTTATTTACTACCGTCGTCCTAAGTAAACAAGATGCATAAACATAATAAACATCACATGCAATTATATAGTTGTGACATGATATGGCCAATATCATATAGCTCCATTGATCTCCATCTTCGGGGCTCCATGATCATCTTGTCACCGGCTTGACACCATGATCTCCATCATCATGATCTCCATCATCGTGTCTTCATGAAGTTGTCACGCCAACGACTACTTCTACTTCTATGACTAACGCGTTTAGCAATGAAGTAAAGTAAGTTACATGGCGTTCTTCAATGACACAGGTCATACAAAAAATAAAGACAACTCCTATGGCTCCTGTCGGTTGTCATACTCATCGACATGCAAGTCGTGAATCCTATTACAAAGAACATGATCTCATACATCACAATTCATCATTCATCACAACTTCTGGCCATATCACATCACTTGATCAATTGCTGCAAAAACAAGTTAGACGTCCTCTAATTGTTGTTGCATCTTTTACGTGGCTGCAATTGGGTTATAGCAAGAACGTTTTCTTACCTACGAATAACCACAACGTGATTTTGTCAACTTCTATTTACCCTTCATAAGGGCCCTTTTCATCGAATCTGCTCCAACTAAAGTGGGAGAGACAGACACCCGCCAGCCACCTTATGCAACTAGTGCATGTTAGTCGGTGGAACCGGTCTCACGTAAGCGTACGTGTAAGGTTGGTCCGGGCCGCTTCATCCCACAATACCGCCGAAGCAAGAAAAGACTAGTAGAGGCAAGTAAGATGACAAGATCCACGCCCACAACAAAATTGTGTTCTACTCGTGCAAAGAGAACTACGCATAGACCTAGCTCATGATGCCACTGTTGGAGAACGTTGCAGAAAATTAAAATTTTTCCTACGGTTTCACCAAGATCCATCTATGAGTTCATCTAAGCAACGAGTCAAGGGAGAGAGTTTGCATCAACATACCACTTGTAGATCACGAGCGGAAGCTTGCCAAGGAGATGGCGATGATGGAGTCGTACTCGAACGTGATTCGGATCACCGATGTCCTAGTGCTGAACGGACAACACCTCCGCGTTCAACACACGTACGGGACGGGAGACGTCTCCTCCGTCTTGATCCAGCAAGGAGGAAGGAGAGGTTGAGGAAGGCAGCTCCAACGGCAGCACGACGGCGTGGTGCAGTTGACGCGGCAGTATTCCGACAGGGCTTTGCCAAGCACGTACGGAGGAGGAGATGTGTTGGGGAGGGGAGGGGCTGCGCCTTGAGTATTGGTGTCTTGCAGCCCTCCCCTCACCCCTCTATATATAGGGGAAAGGGCAAGGGGGGCCGGCCCTCTAGGGAAAACCCTAGGGGGGGCGGCGGCCAAGGGGTGGGGGGCTTGCCCCCCAAGCAAAGGGGGTGCGCCCCCTTTAGGGTTTCCCCCCCCCCCACCCCTAGGCGCATGGGCCCAAGGAGGGGGGCGCGCCAAGCCCACTAGGGGCTGGCTGCTATACCCACACAGCCCAAGTGGCCCCCCGGGAGGGGTGGCCCCTCCCGGTGGACCCTCGGAACCCTTCTGGTGGTCCCGGTACAATACCGGTATAACCCCGAAAGTTTCCGGTGCCCGTTTAACAACTTCCCATATATAAAACTTTACCTCCGGACCATTCCGGAACTCCTCGTGACGTCCGGGATCTCATCCGGGACTCCGAACAACATTCGGTAGTCACATACTAGTCTTCCTAACAACCCTAGCATCACCGAACCTTAAGTGTGTAGACCCTACGGGCTCGGGAGACATGCAGACATGACCGAGACCACTCTCGGGCAATAACCAACAGCGGGGTCTGGATACCCATGTTGGCTCCCACACGCTCCTCGATGATTTCATCGGTTGAACCACGATGTCGAGGATTCGATCAAACCCTGTATACAATTCCCTTTGTCAATCGGTACGTTACTTGCCCGAGACTCGATCGTCGGTATCCTAATACCTTGTTCAGTCTCGTTACCGGCAAGTCACTTTACTCGTACCGTAATGCATGATCCCGTGGCCAACACATTGGTCACCTTGAGCTCATTATGATGATGCATTACCGAGTGGGCCCAGAGATACCTCTCCGTCATACGGAGTGACAAATCCCAGTCTCGATCCGCATAAAACAATAGATACTTTCGGAGATACCTGTAGTGCACCTTTATAGTCACCCAGTTACGTTGTGACGTTTGATACACCCAAAGCACCCCTACGGTATCCAGGAGTTACACGCTCTCATGGTCAAAGGAAGAGATACTTGACATTGGCAAAGCTCTAGCAAACGAACTACACGATCTTTGTGCTATGCTTAGGATTGGGTCTTGTCCATCACATCATTCTCCTAATGATGTGATCCCGTTATCAACGACATCCAATGTCCATAGCCAGGAAACCATAACTATCTGTTGATCACAACGAGCTAGTCAACTAGAGGCTCACTAGGGACATATTGTGGTATATGTATTCACACGTGTATTATGATTTCCGGATAATACAGTTATAGCATGAATAAAAGACAATTATCATGAACAATGAAATATAATAATACTTTTATTATTGCCTCTAGGGCATATTTCCAACAAGTAGGACATGAGTAACGAGGAAATATTTGTGAAATAGTTTCATTAATATTCAAAATAGTTTCAAGAAGATCCGAAAGCGTTTCGGCGTCACTAGAAGGGTTTCAGAGATTATCGAGCAATATCAGGTATTACTAACAAATTATATATAGGTGGATTTTTTTTCCGGAGATATTAAATTAATAATAAAATACTTTAATAATAGTTAGGAGGCTTCTATAATTTATTAAATATTGACGGGCCTTAAAAGACCAAGAGGTGGAAGGCAACTTGGGCCACAAGGGCCTAATAGGGGAGGCGCCCCCTTTCCCTCTAGGGGAGGCCGAGGAGTCCTCCTTGTGGCGCAGCCTCCTCTCCCCTCCAACCTATATCTTTCTCTAATAATAAAGCGAATAGTGCTTCTAGTCGTCCGTCATCGCACATTTTGCAGAAACCCCCCATTTCCCAGTAATTAACCGACAGTCCTTTTTAAAGTTACAACGAAATCATTGTTTCTGCATTTTACGCAAACCCCCTCTCTTTTATGCTAACTAACCCGCCCTCCATATTTAAGTGGCAGTGAATCGTTTTTCAGCTTTACATAAACTCCCCTGATGTCTACGTTAATCACCCTGCAGTCAATTAAGATTTGTTTTTCAAATAACCATATCTTTTAAATTGTAACACCAAATTTAACATGTTATATATGGAATTTGATTAGAAAAATGTGTAAAATTTGAATATGATGTTATTTTACATGTTCATTATTTTTAAAATGCATGTTAGGGTGCAATGTTAATCAATGACATACAATCGTCTTTATTTCATACCGGTGCAGATCCGTATTGCAAATGGACATGCCGTACACAATGTTGTGTGCTGGTTGGCAAGGAGCGAGCGAAGAAAAAGAATATGATCCTTGGGCATGCTATACTTTCAGCGTGTTCTCTATTTGTACATGTTTCATGACCTAAGACCCTACGCATATACTTTTTCTTGATGAAATCCACACGCATACTTACCGATGGACAATACAATTTTTTTAGTGAGTACACAAACAATTTTTATTAAGATGTACATACACTTATAAAATTCATGAACATCATAAGTACATGAAGGTTTATTTTGAAAATATCTAAACTATTCGTGTGATAGTCATCAACGTTATAATATTGGAACGGATAAATACGATCTTAATTTATGTTACATCTGTTGCATGTGACACTGATACATATAGGCATTCTTAAAGAAAGTTAATTTATATATGCAACCTTCTCAGTGTCGACACCGCCCAGATGTTGCCTGAGTATGGTCATAGGTGCATGCCATCAATATGACGAGTCAGAGTCGAAATTGAATCGTAATGAAAATAGTGGCTCAGGTAAAAAAATGTTTACTCTCCCATTGCACATTTGCGTGCGTGTGTGTGTGTGCGTGCGTGTGTGTATTCCTCGCCCTGGGTGAGGAATAGTTATTCTTCACCCCCTCTATTTTACCATCAATGCACCGTAGTTTTACGTTCCGTAAGTTTTGTCTTATTTTCGACGCAAAAAGGGACTGTAAGAAAATATATAATCGCCGTGAAAAATATTTTATGTTATGTAAAATTACAAACATAAAAATATAGTCTAAAATACACATAAACTGCAAATTTTCTTGTCTTATGACCTATATTTTTAGGGTTTTTATCATTTATGCCATCGGTTGTGTCCCACTACTCAGTTTTGCCACTAGGAATTTCAACTGCTCAAAAATGTCATCGCTTTGTTAGACACGTGTTCAAAAATGCCACTGGACATCATTATTGTGATCTCAAATCTCTTTTGCCATGTTATAATGACATAAATACCTATGAACCAGCATGCCAGCTCTCCTTCTATCTTACCGCAATAAAGTGTGGGGCCCACTTGATCCCAACGACGTTCTTATTTTTCTATAAAATTATTCGCTTGGTTACTCCTGACAAGTGGGGCCACATTTATCATTGTGCGATAGAGAGAACTGACATGTGGGTCTAGGCTTATTTTTGTCATATAACATGGTCAATGAGTTTGATGTGAAAATAACGATGTCTAATGGAATTTTTGAGGAAACATCTAACGGAACGATGGCATTTTTGAGCAAACATCTCACGGATCGATGGCATTTTTGAGTAGTTGTAACTTCTAATGGCAAAACTGAATAGTAGGACACAACTAGTGACAAAAATGATAAAACCTATATTTTTATTTTGTTATGTCAAATTTTACGTAGTGAATCAATAGGAATGGAACTATTTGAATTCGAAACGTAATTTAATTATGAAATGATCGTAAGATTACCTCGAGTGAAGAATAACTTATTCTGCATCCTG
>NC_057803.1:235779078-235800199 GCF_018294505.1 Triticum aestivum
ATAAGTTTTGTCTTATTTCTGACGTAAAAAGAGACCGTAAGAAATTATATAACCGCCGTAAAAAGTATTTTATGTTATATAAAATTACAAACGTAAAAACATAGTGTAAAATATATATAAACTTCAAATTTTCTTATCTTATGATCTATATTTTTATTTTTTATACCAAATTTTACGCAGTGAATCGATAGGAATATAACTATTTGAATTCCAGACGTAATTTAATTATGAAATGATCGTAAGATTACCTCGGATGAAGAATAACTTATTATGCACCCTGGGTGATGAATAGTACTCCCTCCGTCCGAAAATACTTGTCATCAAAATGGATAAAAAGAGATGTATTTAGAACTAAAATACATCTAGATACACCCCCTTTTATCCATTTTGATGACAAGTATTTCCGGACGGAGGGAGTATCACTAACATATTTTTTACGATGATTATATATTTTCTTACCAGTAACAAAATGATATCTGTTACCCCTCAGCCCTATAAGGCCCGATCTGCAGTTTCGGAACAGATAGCGTAGAAACTAAAAAAGAAAAGAAGCCCACCCCGAACGGCACAAAATAGGAAAAAAGAAAACCCACCCCATCTTCCCCATCTTGTCGTCGACCCACCACATCCGGCACCCCGCTGCCGGCCACCTCCCGGCGCCCCGGCTTCTTGACCCGCCGCCAGCCACCTCCGGCGCCCCAACTTCTTGACCCGCCGCCAGCCACCTCACCATGCCCCTGATTCTTTCCCTGCCACCTCCCCGCGGCCCGACTTCTTTCCCGCCTCCGGCCTCCTCCTCGCGCCCCGGCTTCTTCCCGGCCGTCGGCCTCCTCCTCGCGCCCCAGCTTCTTCCCCGCCGCCGGCCTCCTCCTCTTGCCCCGACTTCTTCCCCGTTGCCGGCCTCCTCCTCGCGCCCCAGCTTCTTCCCCTCCGTTGGCCTTCTCGTCGCGTCCCGGCTTCTTCCCCGCCGGAGCGGCCAACCACAAGATCCGGTCGCCACATCCCCATGACGCCCCCAGCAACGGCGCCCGGACCTCGACACCACCCGGCTCGGGGGACTCCAAGCCCCGGCGCTGCCGACCCCTGCACTACCTCATCCGGCGACGATCCACGCCATCACTCTGCCTCGTTCCGGTGGGGGATCCATGGCCACTACGCCAGTCCAATACCACCGCCGCAAGCCGGCCACATCCACAATGACCAGACCGGCTGCCCCGCGCCTCAGCCCCCCGTATGCACGCCACCAAGTGCCTCTGTGCACTACCCCCGCCTCCCCCATCAGGTTGCAGCCCGAGCCACACGGTGCCGCATCTTGTTGAGATCACTGCCTTGCCGTGGTTCCAGCGGTACACAGGAGGATGGATGCCCTGGTGCCGTACGCCCAGGTTGGTATTGATGCTCCGGCCAACTCCATTGATATTCTCAATAAATGCTCCACTGCTAACTCCATTTGAAGTTTTGTCAGGTTTTGATGCGATGCTCTTCTGCTCATGACGCTGGAGCCCTAGTGCCCCACTACACATGAAACGAGAGACATGTACAGAAGTTCACCTAAAAAAAGGCTAGCAGTTCTTCCCAAAGAGACAACAGTTCTAAGAAAAGAAGGTAGAAAAAAAGGGTAGCTCAACGTACAAAAAATTGGAGGTTTAGAGACCACAAACAAAGACGAAAACAATTTCAGTGGCACAATCAGTTTAGTTTCTATTTTTAGTTCAGTTCAATTATTATTTTTAGTTTCGTTCAGTTCAATATTGTCAATGAACTGATATACATACAAATAAGAAATTATATTCATTTATTTGGTACAGACTTAGTTATTAGTTTTGGAGACCAGAATATCAGTTCAGTTATTTTATCATTTTGTACCGATTCCACTCATTGTATGAACTGGTGCATCACCATGGAAGTAAAAAAGAAAGGAAACATCAGTCCAGCTACTAGACATGGATGTGATTTTCTATGTAAATATCTAGCGGGAGCTGCAGCTGGTGAGCGTCTGTGCCCTGCTGATTGCGTGCAAGTACGATGAGATTTGGGCTCCAGAGGTACGTAGGTTGAATGATGGATCATCCATCCATTCTGCTGTTCGTTCGTTCATTGAGTCCGCGTTCTGATTGGTGGCTGTTTTGTGCGTAGGGATGGCAATTTTTCCCATGGGTATGGGTACCCGTGGGTACCCTACCCGAAAACAATGAGAATGGGCAAGACTTGAAGAGATTTTCTACCCACGGGTAATGGGTACCCATATCCACAAAATGTATGGGTAGGGCATGGGTAAGAAATTGTGCCCATGGGTAACCCAATGGATACCCAGAAAAAAATAACAAATGAAAATAATTCCTATAACATGTGGGGTTAACATCCAACTCATATGGTCTAACCCTAAATCTTGTATTCCTTAAACAAGTCATAGCTCATAGGCTCATAATCACCTGCTTGCCACTCCTCATACGTCCTATGTGACTCCTCAAAAATATGAAATATCGACTCTTCGCTACCAGACTCTTGTCGAACACTCGATCCAGCGATCCCCAATTCCCACCACCGCCTTCCACTACGTCGGCCTTCCACCAACCGCTGCTCATACTCCCCTGATGCCTCCAAGAGGCCACCCACTGGAGGAGGCCACATACGTGCTATAGTTCTCTACCATGATCACTTGAATTTTGAACTCATTTCTCTACCTCTTAAGAATTTGAATGCTATATATTGTACCCAATGGATACCCATTGGGTATAGGATACCCGATGGGTATGGGCATGGGTGTCAGTTTATACCCATGGGTATTGAAGTGGGTGGGTATAAAAAATTTCTATGGGTATGGGTTTGGGTAGAAGGAGGTTGTACCCGCCCATACCCTACCCATTGCCATCCCTATTTGTGCGCCAACCTGCAGGTGAATGACTTCAAATTGTTCTCCGACAACACATATACAGGGAGCAGATTCTGAGGATGGAGAAGGCAATCCTGAACATGCTTGAGTGGAACTTGACAGTGCCCACACCTTACGTCTTCCTTGTCCGATTCGCCAAGGCCGCGTCCTCCTGAGATAAGAAGAACGGCAAGGAGGTAAAAGGAACACCAGATTTTTAGCAAATTCTTCAGATGTAGTACGTATCTTCCATTTTGCCAAAGCAGTGAGTCTATGTGCTGAAGTTTCTCGCGTCTTCTCTTGGATGTATTTGTCTAAATGGAGAGCACTGTCTTTTTTGTGTGGAGCTGGCGCTGCTGCAGTATGGACAGGAACAATGCGTTGATGTCGAGCAAAACACAGAGACAAGGTTAGGGATTTTGTTTTTGTTCTAAAGTATTTATCTGCATGCGTAAGTTTGAAGATTGTTGTAGAGCGAGTTCAAGTGTGGTTTCGTGAAAAAATTCTCGGTTTTGCACACCAGCCCCTTTGCTTTGCACATTGCTTGGTTATGCATGACTGCTGATGGATGCAGCAAGCGTTTATATTAGTTTGATCTTGTGCAAGACTCAATTTTGTCTCGGTTTTCGTGGATGCTAGCTGGCAATACGTCCAACATTCTTGCGGCGATAGCGGCCACCACTAAGGGCATTTGCGTCCAGCACTCGAGCTACATGCTCGACGGTTGCACACTGCCGACATGGGCATGCACAAAGATATTAAGTAGATGTTTGTTAGTTCAGTTTTTTATTGATTTACCTTGTTTAAGTAGTAGTGCAGCAATAAAAGGTGTAGTTGTACTGAAGTTTTAGTTGCTATATGAGGAACCCAGAGGCCATTTATTTTGGTTTTCAGTTCAACTTGTCTGTTCTTTTCGGTCCGGATGCTTTATTGCGCATAATCTTGAGGAAATCCCCAAAAATCATGTCTCATGTGAATCTTGATCAGTTCATCAGTTTGTCAGGAAAATATCATCTACAAGAAGAATTGCAATCTCGTAATGTGAAGTATGTTGTAGTCTATACCTGTAGAGTGCATTTTTGCAGTGCTGGTATTCGTGGTCACTCTTTTATGTTAGAAACAATGGATATATATTTATATTTTGTAGTGTCAGTACTTGAGAACAAAAGGTTCAGTTTCCAAACTTTAAACAGTTCATCGCAAGCTTTCGGTGTAGCAAGACATGCGCCAATGTGTGTGTGCACTTGATGCAACTCTATTGCAGTATATGAAGTTCATGCGATTTTCATGCATCAACAATCTGATAGAGAGCACCATTCTTTTCTGAATTTTGTATTTAAGAAATATCACCCTTTCTATATTTTGAACACTAGCTAGTGCTTTCTTTCGTTGTTATAGTCAAAAAGTAGTACATGCATTTAGTTATGGTGATAGTGATACTAACCAGACCAAGCTAGTTCAATCGTTTTACCAAATTCTAGAAATTCTCCATATATGCAAGAGCCAACCGGACGTCTTTGTCTAGCCTGACTTGGGACGGCTTCTTTGCAACTGCAGGTTAGAAAGTTCAACATGTGATTGGAATTCAGTGCAAAAGCTGCAGGTTAGAAGTTCATCTTCTGTTCTGCCCCTAGAAAGAAGTTTGTCTTGTAAAGGTTGAAGCTAATGGGCTAGGAAGCTTTATAAGAAATTGATTTGTGTGTTCATTGAAAAAGTTTGGTTTGCCTGTTCCGTGAAAATGTCTTGCTAAAGAAATATCTCTTGTGCACTTATTTATTCGCCTGAATATTTGGTTTGATTCTCAGGTGCGAGATGGCGGCCGCCGACGTTGCTAAATCCTTCTACAAACTAGTGGTTGGCTGCTTCGAGCGGTAAATGTGGTCGGATTCAGCAGCTAGCTCTTCCTCGAGCAACCATTTGGAGAATTTTATTGTCTTCTTGTGGTGGTGATTGATTTTAGGATCAGTAAATTTGACATTGGTAGCTAGCTTGCGTATGGAACCTGCAAGTTCAATATTGGTATTAGATTTAGTTTCTTGTTGTACAAATGTCCCAGTTCAGCTACAGAAATCATGCAGGTTTAGTGATGATGATACCATAAGTTCGGACAAGAAAATTTATGTATATGATGAGATGATTGCTACTTCTTCAAAGAAGGTATTGTACATGACAGCTTGATGTGCATACAAGAATAAAGAAAATGTTTGAATCAAAAATATTGATCAGTACTAATTAAAAACAATGATTAGTTTTAAAAGATGGTTAGCTTTTGGTATTCTGAGACGTTGACGTTCAAGTTCTACAACTGATCTATCCAAATGGGACAATGAGGTCAATCCAGCAGGTGCTCTCCAGTGACATGTCAGTGCGTCGCCCACTCGTCCCCATGCCTCTCTGCCACACGTCGTGCCGTGCCGGCTTGCCATCAACCACCATTGTGGCAGCCCTGTAGTGCTTCCGCGATCACCACAAGCAGCTTCCTTCTATCGTTGCCCTCGCCATGCTCTCCTGCATATTGGCATTGTAAAAACACAATAAGTTCACAACTAAAAAAATTGTAAGTTCAACACGGCGCCCCAGATAAGTTTGAGAAAAAAACTCAAACAAAATGAAACCCAATGAAAAATCAAATGATAAAAATTTCAAGTCGCAAAACAAGAGAAGTCCAAAACATCTTCCTTTAAAAAAAATATCATTTAGTTCAACGATGTAAACCATGCAAGTTCGGGCACTATGATACCCAAAAAACAAAGTGAAGTGTAGTATGTGAAAATATGCTCAGTACAAACCCATACGAACATTAGTGCAAGTACTCTTTTCTCGGAACCATTCAAAATACTCTGAAAAAAATACCTCAGTACAAGCACACACATAGATCAGTATGAATACTCTGTTTTTCGGACAGAAAAACAACACGATGAGTCTCACCGTATTCAAAATTACTCTTAAAAGATGGGAGCAAGTACAAAATCATAAAGACATCCATTTAAAGTACTCTTTTTTTAGAACCATTCAAAACTACTTTGTGAAAAATACCTCAGTACAAATATAGACATACTTCAGTACGAGTACTCTGTTTTTTAAAGAGGAAAAAACAACACGATGGATTTCACCTTCTTCAAAATTACTCTTAAACGTTTGCAAAGTAGAGAAAATGTTCAACATGACTAAGTTTCGCATTTTCGATAGCTATCCAACGGTATATTATTTTCCCTATTTCGACGAACTTTAAAAAAACCCGCATTCGACAACAAATTTGACCGTTTTTGAATTCGTGTTTAAACCGTAAGGAATTAGAAAAAACTTTCAATACGAAAAAGTTGCGCATTTTCCATAGCTTTCCAACACCATATCAATACGAATACGAAAAACTTTCAATCCGACAGACCGTTTGCAAAAAAACGCGAAAATATGTTTCACCCAGAATTTCACCGTTTTTTAAATTACTTTGAAATTCTATATAATTTGAAAAAACAGTAGATATATGGAAGATGCGGATTTTTACCAGCATTCCAACACCATCTTATTTGTTCAATTTCTACAAGCCGTTTGAAAATTGAGTCCAAAATACGATTTGCGTTTTCAGTTTTAAAAAAATGGTTTTTTCAAAACTGCTCTTAAACCGTGATTGCAAAAAATCCCTACATATTTATAATGTAGATGTCAAGAGCTTTCCAACGATATATTGCATGCCCCATTCCGACGAAAAGACGATCAGTTCAACGAGATGAAAATTATCAGTACAACTGCCTGAAACCATCAGTTCAAGTAGGGTAACAGAATAATATTCTGTTACGCGAAACAGAATAGCCCAGATAATATTATCAGAGTAGTTATTCTGATAACACTTCCGCACTACATGCTCAACGCAAGAGCACTGCTCTTTCTTTAACAAGAGCACTGCATTACACAGACTAGTGAACTTCGTGTCGGAAAAAACTGTGCGTAGTGTTTTTTCGGTACTGTTTTCGCTCTAATTTTTTAACTGTTTATCAGAACGAGGCGTGTAATATATCGTTGGAAAGCTACGGATTAGGCACAACTTCGCCATGTTGAACACTTTCGAGATTCCCCGCGGTTTAAGAACAGTTTAAAAAATGGTGCGGCCAACAAAGAGTGACATCGAGCATTTTTTCATGTTTTTTTCTAAACCGCTCGTTGGAATGAGGCAAATGATACACCGTTGAATAGATATCGTCGAGGCACATCTTTTTCATAACTATTGTTTTCTCTAATTCATTATGGTTTAAGAGCAGTTTCAAATTTACTAAACCGCAGAATTCTGTTTTTCAAAAAAATTCAAATATTGGGTACTGTTTTCTCTCCAGTTTTTTAACCGTTTGTCGAAACAAGGCATGTAATATACCATTGAAAAGCTATGGACGAGGCACAACTTTCATATGTTGAAATATTTTTGAGATTCCTTACGGTTTTAAGTTAATTTTGAAAATCATGCGGCGGACGACGAGCGGCAGCGGCCGTTTTTCGCGAAATTTTTACAACCTGCTCATCAGAATGATTCAAACGATACGTGGTTGGAAAGATATCAACGAGGCATAACTTTTTCATGTAGAACACTCTCTCTAATTCTTTACGGTTTAATAGGAATTTTGAATTTACCGAAATGCGGACGCTTTGTTTTTTCATGACACCCAAATCGACGTGCGTACTTCATCCGACTGAAAACCGCACTGCATCGGACGAAAAACCGCACTGCATCAGACGAGTAAGAGAACTGCATGGTTTCTTTTATTCAATCGCAATTTTTTCAAGGACGAGAAAGTAGAGTGCACTTCACATCGAATGTAAATGAACCACAACACTATCAAGAAGTGAACCGCATTAATTTTCTTCGCTTCCGTAACATTTTTTTTTGCACTTACTGGATGAACAACGTCATACAGCCGACCGCACTGCTTCAGAATGAAAACCGCACTGCATCGGATGGGCAAGCGAGCTGCATAGTTTCTTTTATCGAACGTAATTTTTCTCAGAAGAGTTTTGTTGTCTTTTTTTTTAACTTTTTTTATGAACGAGAATGGACCGCAGATATAAGAGCAAGTAAACCACATCAAGCGAAAAATGGACCGAGGCACAAGTCTAAGTGTACTGTATGCTTTTTCTTTGTCTTTTTCTAACTTGTTTCACAGGGTTAAGTGGACCACATTTGTCAATATTAGTGTGCTGCATCATGTGGGAAAACGCACTGCAATGTCATCACAGAGGATTGGACGTGATTCTTTTTGTTATCGTTTAAAACGAAAAAAATGCATAGTACAGTGGAGAGAACCTCTAAAAATAAAAAAAGTGCATAGTATAGTGAAGCGAACCTCTCCACACAATAAAACCAGACCTCTCTGTGGACAAAAGTGAACCTCTTGGCACATTTTTTTGCAAGTCCAATGTATTTTGAGGAGGAACTGAAACTTGGATACAACAACAGTGCACTTCATTTTCATGCTATTTTGCATTGCAAGGGAACATAGCCCCCGACCGGCTACGACATAAAACACACACATACACACAAAACCGTCATGAGCACACTGTACTGCAGTGGGGATGGCATCGACAACAACCAAAACGAACCGCGTTGCAGGAACCTATCTGCGTTTCGTTGGTGGACTGCAGACCCAGGGGAAAGCAACAATTTTACGCCTGAACTCCCACCGCAGCTTCTTCTGTAGGGGAATTAGAGAACCACGACGCACATAATCGCCGGTGTCACGCCACACCCTGGTTCCCAGCGCGGCAGAGCCCGTCCTGGCCTCAGATAGAGCAGCAAGAGAAGGCACAACATGGCCAGCGCCATGGATCTCACGACGAACTGCTAAACAAAACTTAGTGATACGTCCATTTTGCATCATGCTTTTATATCGATATTTATTGCATTATGGACTGCTATTTCACTTTATGTCACAATACTTATGACTATTCTCTCTTATTTTACAAGGTTTACATAAGGAGGGAGAATGCCGGCAGCTGGAATTCTGGGCTGGAAAAGGAGCAAATATTAGAGACCTATTCTGGGCAACTCCAAAAGTCCTGAAACTCCACGGAACATCTTAAAATAAATAAAGAAAAATCCTCGCCAAAGATGAAGGTCAGGGGGCCCACACCCTGCTCACGAGGGTGGGGGGCGCGCCCCCTACCTCGTGGGCCCCCTGGTGGCTCTCCGACTTCCATCTTCTCCGATATGAGGTCTTTCGATGAGAAAAAAAATAAAGAGAAACTTTTCGGGACGAGACTCCGCCGCCACGAGGCGGAACCTTGGCGGAACCAATCTAGAGCTCCGGCAGAGCTGTTCTGCCGGGGATACTTCCCTCCGGGAGGGGGAAATCATCACCATCGTCATCACCAACGCTCCTCTCATCGGAGAGGGCAATCTCCATCAACATCTTCACCAGCACCATCTCATCTCCAAACCGTAGTTCATCTCTTGTATCCAATTCTTGTCTCAAAGTCCGGGATTGGTGCTAGTAGGTTGCTAGTAGTGTTGATTACTCCTTGTAGTTGATGCTAGTTGGTTTATTTGGTGGAAGATCATATGTTCAGATCCTATATGCATATTATTACCCCTCTGATTATGAACATGAATATGCTTTGTGAGTAATTACGTTTGTTCCTGAGGACAAGGGAGAAGTCTTGCTATTAGTAGTCATGTGAATTTGGTATTCGTTTGATATTTTGATAAGATGTATGTTGTCTAGCCTTTAGTGGTGTTATGTGAACGTCGACTACATAACACTTCACCATTATTTAGGCCTAGAGGAAGGCATTGGGAAGTAATAAGTAGATGATGGGTTGCTAGAGTGACAGAAGCTTAAACCCTAGTTTATGCGTTGCTTCGTAAGGGGCTGATTTGGATCCACATGTTTCATGCTATGGTTAGGTTTACCTTAATACTTTTGTTGTAGTTGCGGATGCTTGCAATAGAGGTTAATCATAAGTGGGATGCTTGTTCAAGTAAGAACAGCACCCAAGCACCGGTCCACCAACATATCAAATTATCAAAGTATCGAACGCGAATCATATGAACGTGATGAAAACTAGCTTGACGATATTCCCATGTGTCCTCGGGAGCGCTTTTCCTATTATAAGAGTTTGTTCCGGCTTGTCCTTTGCTACAAAAAGGATTGGGCCACCTTGCTGCACTTTATTTACTTTTGTTACTTGTTGCTCGTTACAATTTATCTTATCACAAAATTATCTGTTACCACTTATTTCAGTACTTGCAGAGAATACCTTGCTGAAAATTGCTTATCATTTCCTTCTGCTCCTCATTGGGTTCGACACTCTTACTTATCAAAAGGACTACGATAGATCCCCTATACTTGTGGGTCATCAAGACTCTTTTCTGGCGCCGTTGCCGGGGAGTGTAGTGCCTTTGGTAGGTGGAATTTGGTAAGGAAAAATTTATATAGTGTGCTGAAATTTACTGTCACTTGTTACTATGGAAAGTAATTCTCTGAGGGGCTTGTTCGGGGTATCTTCACCCCGTCCAGTAGAGCAAAGAGTTGCTCCTCAACCTACTGAACCTATTGAAAATGAAACTCCTTTTGAATTTCCTTTGGGTATGATGGAAAAACTGCTAGCTAACCCTTTTACAGGAGATGGAACAAAGCATCTTGATGAGCACTTAATATATGTGGATGAAATTTGTGGATTATTTAAGCTTGCAGGTATACCCGATGATGTTGCTAAGAAGAAGGTATTCCCTTTATCTTTGAAGGGAGATGCATTGATATGGTATAGGCTATGTGATGATATGAGATCATGGAACTATAAAAGATTGAAATTGGAATTTCATCAAAAGTATTACCCTATGCATCTTGTTCATCATGATCGCAATTATATATATAATTTCTGGCCTCGCGAAGGAGAAAGCATCGCTCAAGCTTGGGGAGGCTTAAATGAATGTTATATTCATGCCCCAATCATGAGCTCTCGAGAGAAATAATTGTGCAAAGTTTTTATGCTCGACTTTCTCATAATAATCAAACCATGCTTGATACTTCTTGTGCTGGCTCTTTTATGATGAAGACTATTGACTTCAGATGGAATTTATTGGATAGAATTAAATGCAACTCTGAAGATTGGGACCTCGACGAAGGTAATGAGTCAGGTATGATACCTAAGTTTGATTGTGTTCAATCTTTTATGGACACCGATATTTTCCGTAAGTTTAGCACTATATATGGACTTGACTCTGAGATAGTAGCTTCTTTCTATGAATCTTTTGCTACTTATGTTGATCTCCCTAAGGAGAAGTGATTTAAATATCATCCTCCCATAGAAGTAAAAGTAGCTGCACCTATTAAAGTTGAAGAAAAGACTGTCACTTATAATGATCCTATTGTTCCTACTTCTTATGTTGAGAAACCACCTTTCCCTGTTAGAATAAAGGATCATGCTAAAGCTTCAACTGTTGTTCGTAAAAGCAATATTAGAACTTATACACCTCCTGAGCAAGTTAAAGTAGAACCTAATATTGCTATTGTTAAAGATCTCTTGTCTGATAATATTGATGGGCATGTTATTTAGTTCGAAGATGAAACTGCTAGAATTGCTAAACCTTGTGCTAAAGATAAACATAGACCTGTGGTAGGTGTGCTTGTTATTTCTGTTAAAATAGGAGATCATTGTTATCATGGCTTATGTGATATGGGTGCGAGTGCTAGTGTTATACCGCATACTTTATACAAAGAAATTAAGAATGAAATTGCACCTGCTGAGTTAGAAGGTATTGATGTCACAATTAAACTTGCCAATAGAGATACTATTTCACCAATTGGAATTGTTAGAGATGTTGAAGTCTTGTGTGGGAAAACTAAATATCCTGCTGATTTCCTTGTTCTTACGTCTCCGCAAGATAGCTTTTGTCCCATTATATTTGGTAGACCCTTCTTAAACACTGTTAATGCTAGGATATATTGCGAAAAAAATGTTGTTACTATTGGCTTGGATGATATGGTTCATGAGTTTAATTTCTCTAAATTTAGTACACAACATCGTGAGGAAGAATTACCTAGTAAGGATGTAATTATTGGTCTTGCTTCTATTGCCGTACCTCCTAGTGATCCTTTAGAACACTATTTGCTAGACCATGGAAATGATATGTTCATGAATGAAAGAAGGGAAATAGATGAAGTATTCTTTAAACATGAACCTATTCTGCAACACAACTTGCCTGTTGAAATTTTAGGGGATCCTCCTCCACCCAAGGGTGATCCCGTGTTTGAGCTTAAACCTTTGCCTGATAATCTTAAATATGCTTATCTTGATGAAAAGAAGATATATCCTGTTATTATTAGTGCTAACCTTTCAGAGCATGAATAATAAAGATTATTGAAAACTCTGAAGAAGCATCGTGCTGCTATTGGATATACTCTTGATGATCTTAAGGGCATTAGTCCCACTCTATGTTAACATAAAATAAATTTGGAAGCAGATGCCAAACCAGTTCGTGATCCTCAATGACGTCTGAATCCTAAAATGAAAGAAGTGGTAAGAAAAGAAATACTCAAGCTTCTGGAGGCAGGTATAATTTATCCCGTTGCTGATAGTCAGTGGGTAAGTCTTGTCCATTGTGTCCCTAAGAAGGGAGGTATTACTGTTGTTCCTAATGATAAAGATGAATTAATTCCACAAAGAATTATTACAGGTTATAGGATGGTAATTGATTGCCGTAAATTAAATAAGGCTACTAAGAAAGATCATTACCCCTTACCTTTTATTGATCAAATGCTAGAAAGATTATGCAAAGATAAACACTATTGCTTTCTAGATGGTTATTCTGGTTTCTCTCAAATACCTGTGTCGGCTAGAGATCAATCAAAGACTACTTTTACATGCCCTTTTGGTACTATTGCTTATAGATGTATGCCTTTTGGTTTATGTAATGCACCTGCTACCTTTCAAAGATGCATGATGGCTATATTCTCCGACTTTTGTGAAAAGATTTGTGAGGTTTTCATGGACGATTTTTCCGTCTATGGTTCCTCTTTTGATGATTTCTTGAGCAATCTTGATTGAGTTTTGCAGAGATGTGAAGAAACTAATCTTGTCTTGAATTGGGAAAAGTGCCACTTTATGGTTAATGAAGGTATTGTCTTGGGGCATAAAGTTTTTGAAAGAGGTATTGAAGTTGATAAAGCCAAGGTCGATGCTATTGAAAAGATGCCATGTCCCAGGGACATCAAAGGTATAAGAAGTTTCCTTGGTCACGCCGGATTTTACAGGAGGTTCATTAAGGACTTCTCAAAAATTTCTCAGCCTCTGACTAATTTATTGCAAAAAGATATACCATTTGTCTTTGGTGATGATTGTGTAGAAGCATTTGAAATATGTAAGAAAGCATTAGTCTCTGCACCTGTTGTTCAGCCGCCTGATTGGAATTTACCCTTTGAAATTATGTGTGATGCTAGTGATTATGCTATAGGTGCTGTTCTAGGGCAAAGAGTTGATAAGAAATTAAATGTTATTCATTATGCTAGTAAGACTCTAGACAATGCTCAAAGAAATTATGCTACTACTGAAAAAGAGCTTTTAGCAGTTGTATTTGCTTGTGGTAAGTTCAGATCTTATATTGTTGATTCTAAAGTAACTATTCACACTGATCATGTTGCTATTAAATATCTTATGGAAAATAAAGATGCTAAACCTAGACTTATTAGATGGGTTCTCTTGCTACAAGATTTTGATTTGCATATTGTTGATAGAAAGGGAGCTGAGAACCCCGTTGCAGACAACTTGTCTAGGTTAGATAATGTTCTTGATGACCCACTACCTATTGATGATAGCTTTCCTAATGAACAATTAAATGTTATAAGTACTTCTCGTAATACTCCATGGTATGCTGATTATGCTAATTATATTGTTGCTAAATTTATACCACCTAGCTTCACATACCAACAAAAGAAAAAGTTTTTCTATGACTTGAGACATTACTTTTGGGATGACCCACATCTTTATAAAGAAGGAGTAGATGGTGTTATTAGACGTTGTGTACCTGATCATGAACAGGAACATATCCTACGCAAGTGTCATTCCGAGGCTTATGGAGGACACCACGCTGGAGATAGAACTGCACATAAGGTATTGCAATCTGGTTTTTATTGGCCTACTCTCTTCAAGGATGCCCGTAAGTTTGTCTTGTCTTGTGATGAATGTCAAAGAATTGGTAATATTAGTAGACGTCAAGAAATGCCTATGAATTATTCTCTTGTTATTGAATCGTTTGATGTTTGGGGCTTTGATTATATGGGACCTTTTCCTGCCTCTAATGGATACACACATATTCTAGTGGCCGTTGATTACGTTACTAAGTGGGTAGAAGCTATTCCAACTAGTAGTGCTGATCATAACACTTCTACTAAAATGCTTAAAGAAGTTATTTTTCTGAGGTTTGGAGTCCCTAGATATTTAATGACTGATGGTGGTTCACACTTTATTCATGGTGCTTTCCGTAAAATGCTTGCTAAATATGATGTTAATCATAGAATTGCATCTCCTTATCACCCTCAGTCTAGTGGTCAAGTAGAGTTGAGCAATAGAGAGCTCAAATTAATTTTGCAAAAGACTATTAATAGGTCTAGGAAGAATTGGTCCAAGAAACTTGATGATGGATTATGGGCTTATAGAACTGCATATAAAAATCCTATGGGCATGTCTCCGTACAAAATGGTTTATGGAAAAGCATGTCACTTACCTCTCGAACTAGAACGTAAGGCGTATTGGGCTATTAAGGAGCTTAACTATGATTTTAAACTTGCCGGTGAGAAGAGGTTATTTGATATTAGCTCACTTGATGAATGGAGAACCCAAGCTTATGAAAATGCCAAGTTGTTTAAAGAAAAAGTTAAAAGATGGCATGACAAAAGGATACAAAAGCGTGAGTTCAATGTAGGTGATTATGTATTGCTATACAACTCTCGTTTAAGATTTTTTGCAGGAAAACTTCTCTCTAAATGGGAAGGCCCCTATGTTATCGAAGAGGTCTATCGTTCCATTGCCATAAAAACCAACAACTTCGAGGGCACAAATCCAAAGGTGGTAAACGGACAAAGAATTAAACATTATATCTTAGGTAATCCCATAAATGTTGAAACCAATATTATTGAAACCGTAACCCCAGAGGAATACATAAGGGACACTTTTCGGAACGTTTCAGACTCTGAAAAGGAATAGGTATGTGGTACGGTAAGTAAACCGACTCCAAATTTTTTTTAAGGCAATATCTCTCTATTTTGGAATATTTAGAAAAATAGAAAAATAAGTAGCAGTCCGGGAAGGACACGAGGGCCCCATGAGGGTGGTGGGCGCGCCCTACCCCTCTGGGTGCGCCCCCTACCTCGTGAGCACCTCGTGTGCCTTCCGGACTCCGTTTTCTTGCACGATACGTATTTTGGTCGGTAAAAATTAATTATATATTCTCCCGAAGGTTTTGACTCCCGTATCACACAAATCTCCTCTGTTTTTGTTTTTGAGCTGTTGCTGCTACAGATTAGAGCAAGATGTCTTCTCAAGGGTCAACCGGGGAGAGACGGGTATCTAATCCGGCACCGGAACCAAGGGAAAAACAGCGACGCTGACCACTTTGGGCCAGCAACGGAGGAAGAGATGGAGGCTGACTTGATGAGAATAGATGCCATGGAGGATCAAGAAGTCACCTCTCGCCTCCGAGCTGGGTTCACGATGGGGGAACTACAGAGCTCAGCTATTCCAAACTCGGTTATCCCTTCTAATGTTAGATTTCTTTCTTATGAAAATATGAAGAGGAGTGTCACTTGTTCTCCCGCAGCTATGCAACACCCTTGGGTGCAAGGAGCTTTACTGTCACAGGAAAGCTTCGTAAGGAAATAATGGACCTCAAACAACAAGTCAATAAGCTCGAGGAGGAGAACCGCATCCTGAGGGGAATCATCGCCAAGAATATTACACCGACAACAAAGAAGGAGACATAATCACATGGGTGTGGGCACTCCCCTTGACAACTGCCAAGCTTGGGGGAGGTGCCCCGGTATCGTATCACCATCACAACTCCTATCTTTATCGTTTTTCTTAGTTCGATCCTATTAGTAGTATCTTGATCTAGTAGAATAAAGTTTATGGCATGATCTAGTTTTGAGTTTTGCTTTTTGATCTCTTTATGTAATCAAGTCCGTGAGCTAGATATAATAAAGATTAGTGTTGAGTCAAGGGCTTGATTATTTTGCCATGATCTTGCGTGAATAAAAGAAAGAAGAAAAGAATAAAAAGAAACAAAAATTTCATATTGATCTTATTGAGAGTAATGACTTCACATAGAAAGAGTATGATGATTAAAAGTTGTTGGGAGTTGGCAGACATAGCTTTGGTCATTGTTGCAATTAATAGGAAGTAATAAGGAAATAGAGGTTTTCACATATAGATATATTATCATTGACATCTTTTATGATTGGGAGCACTCATTAAAATATGACATGCTAAAGAGTTGATGTTGGACAAGGAAGACAACGTAATGAGTTATGTCTTTCTTATATCTGAGATAAAGTATGTTGTCATGGATCCTCTAACTTGTTGAGCTTGCCTTTCCCCCTCATGCTAGCCACCATTATTTATGTTTTAGAGTTGTGTTGTGATATCTTCCCGTGAGTTCCTGATCTTGATCGTACACATTTGCGTGCATGATTAGTGTACGATTGAATCGGGGGCGTCACAAGTTGGTACCAGAGCCGACTTCCTGTAGGAATCCCCCTTCCAACTCCTTGGCCGAAGTCGAGTCTAGACTTTACAAAACTTTTACTAACATGGCTGTGCGGCCCATGGGCCCACGTCGCCATTGGGTGGTAATAGGATCTTTTACTCATCGCCTATACTCTGGGACTCTGAGCTCTCTTCTATTCGGGTTAAATGATTTTGCTAAAAACAAAACTAACTTTAGGTTCTCGATAATACTTGCTCACGGAGAGCCCCTCACTTCAGATGATCGCCTGCTGCACTAGAAGATTCCGAAGTTACTCTACGATGTTCTCTCGAGTCTTTGTGCCATCGCATTTGCGATTTCCTTCCACCGCCAACCCCTATGAAAAACTGCTTACACTTGCCATTCATACAATCATTCCCCGTTGATCTTGTTATTGCAAGATGTCCCGAAATACTCTTTGTTGTTCCGAAAATCCTTTAAGCTTACTGCCTTGCAGTTCTTTACCACATGAATATCCCTATTGAAAATTCCTCGCACTTGTCGAGTATCCGCTCATCCCCAGTTGTTCATGCGTTTCACAAAAGTCTTCAAAATACTATTCGATCTCCCGAAAATCTTATGGAGCCTTTGGCTCTTGAAATTCTTGCTTGCTCGCATTATGGTTAATCCCATTAGTCTCGTAATCTTAATGGCATACCTTGTCATTATCATTTTGAGTCCGTTGATTCAATATGTTGTGAATGTTCACAATCATCAGTTGAGTCCTAGGATTATCTTTCCGGCTCAGACGTCATTTTGAACATGAGCTGGTTCTCGAGCAAACTATCTGTCGTCGATTGTGCCTCTGGTATATACAATTGATCCATCCTTGATCAGAACGTCTGCTTCTGATCCCTTGTTTTGGAAATCATAATTCCTTTGCATTTAAGCTTTGAATTATTCAGATGATTCCATAACTCGTTGCATTCGCATTCTTTCTTCCTCTGATTGAGTATCGATACTCACCTCAGCTCCATTGTGGATCGCCTTATCCACTGTTGGATTATTATATCTGACAGTGTCCTTCATAATTAATCACCTTGTGAGTCCTTCTCCGATACATAATGCCTTTGTTAAATTGTATCCTTTCCTTTTGTCATCCATGCTCTGCTTTCGAGCTGGTGATACTTACTCTTGAAGCTTATGGTATATGTTCGCAAGAAGCCCCGATGGGATTGAACCTACGCCTTCCCTCATCGGCGTGAACCCGAAAGATTTCACGAGTCATACTTATCTGGTATTGCACCAGGTAAAACTTTCAACAACTAATGTCATATTCGAAATACGAGAGGTGAATGAAAGATTATGCATTGAGGAAGTGGGAGTCGACCTTGAACCTTGTGTTCATGCCCATGGACGCGATGTATATCCTATCATGGAAGCTTCTTGTAATAATAACTATTTCCTTGATAACTAACATATGGTATCTGTGAATTGATCCCTTGCAACCGTGGTTCCGACCATGATGTTCTTCTTTGATTCCATTTCTCGGACAAGTTAAAACAATTGTCTTCTATGGATCAATACACCCGTCCAATCTTTACTTTGATCTTGTGTCGAGTATTACCCCCTGGTATCTCAAGATTATCATGGAACTGCATAACTTCTTATGAGTTCTTCATCAAGTGCTACCTTCCCACTGATTCCAATTTTTCACGGGCTCTGAGTTATTATACACTCAAAGACACCGATAACTGAATCGAGTTCGCATTGCGATTCAACAAGTATTTGAACCCATCACTTCTTACAAATTTATTAATCCTTCAAGTCATTCCTAGCCTGATCGGCTATATCATTATCGAGCTAATTTTAACTGTGCTACCCGGTCCTTCTTCCCGTAGCACAATTATTTGGCGATGAGCTAAGCTTACGTTGATCTTCCTCCTCATATAACTTCGCCTTAAAAACAATGAGCTTGATTTCGAGTTTGTGTCGTATATGTGGCTCCAATAATCTTTTGTTGCATCAGTCCTTTTGCTTGATGCAGTCGTTGTTCAATTTCTTCTTCGTGGATTCCGACAACAAATTGTCGTGATCATCATCAACATTTTGACTCGTTCCAGGATATCAATGGAATTCTTGATGATAAGTGCCATCTTCGTTCCTTGGTAATTTCAGTTACCATCAACAACATCCTTACCTTCCTTTCATCACAAACTTGTTCATGTTATGGATGCAACTTACTATCCAGCCCGTATTATGATCTACCTTGAAGTATTACTGCCTTTTGTCAAGGATGTTGTGAGAATTTCACCACCTCTTAAGAATTCTTGTTATTGTGCTGCTTCTCGCCATCACCATTCTTTTCTTGGTCCCCGTGTTGAGTGAACTCTGTTGTGCGAATTCAAAACTTCTAGCAACCATATTGCTTTGAAGATTATGGTCGACATTTCATTCTTAGACCATTGGATATCAGATCACCATTCTAAACATTGATCATGTACCTATGCCCATATTTCGGGTGCATCTTTCAACCAATGTTTACTCGTGGATGTTCTCCTCGAGCATACATCATTATATCATTTGATCTGACAAGTGTTATCTCCTTGCTCAGATAATTATGGAAATCCATCTTTTGGGAATCTCAATGACTTGTCGCTGAGTCCCTCAGCCACCTCCTAACCCTCTCCTTGATTTAATGATGAACTCTTGTTTCGGAACTTGCTTCCTTGGTTCATTTCCCGAGAATCTTACAATGACAAACCGTCAATTTGTGTCGCACCCTCTCTTCTCAGGCATCATGAGTCAGAGGTATCCTAACACCGACCAGATCTTAATCTCGGTCAGATATGGTGGTTGGGACAACTCTCCATGAGCAATGATGTTGGTCCTTTGATGACCCGGTAATATGATGTCATGCCTAACACCCCTGGCTGGAGGACCTATCATTATAATTTCTTCTGCAAGGATAACCATTCTTCCTGGAGGAAATTGTAAGACTTATTTTATAAGTTGTTCCTGATGGATCTTTTGTGTATCCAAAGTCCGACCTTTGCTTGAAGACCCTGCCAATGCTATCTCGAAGCATGTCTGTGGTACTCCGATTTTCAATAACAACATTTGAAGCACAATGCAAAACTCTCTTTATCAATTATCCAAGCACTGTTGTATGGGTAATGTCATTAAATTTCTTCCCCCCTTTCCTAAAGGGTTTTCTATGTTATATCCTGTCATGGATATCATGCTCTGGTTGTCCTTGGGAAGGATATACCCTTGAAATATGTGTTTAAACACATTTTCCTATCCATCGTTCTGTTTAATCTGGTAACCATATTTTCCTTTCCGTTGGTCGGTTTAACGTTGCTTGTGATCTATATGAGCTAAGCCGTAATATTCTCTTGCTTATGTAAACACCCCCAGTGTACAATTCTGTCAGCAAGACCCTGTTGCATTTGTCGATAACATTCCGGTAGCCACCGATGGACGAGAACTTTGCCTATTGGTCCGCCTCGTTTCGACGAGCAGGAAAATGGTTCTCTTCGTCCCTCGCCCTTGGTACCGATGTTGTTGCCGACATAAATGACAGGCTATCCTCTAACATGCCTTGCTTACATGATCACGCAAGATGTCACCACTCCTTCTACTTTAAACCCACATGGTGGGCCCATAACCCACAATTCCACAGGATCGAAACCTGATTCTTCTACACACCCCCATTTCCAAAGTTATTCCACCCGCTTGGCTTCATAGGTAATTCACGGGCCACCTTCATAGTGATCTATTCTGGTACCAGACGCAATACTTTCCCATTGCTCTGAACCCCTGTCACATTTTGTTTCAGGCCACAAACGGTTGCCTATCCACTTGAAACTCCTTATTTCACCTTCTTAATTTACTCTCGATAACTTTCTTGAATTTCAACTCGAGAGGTGACTCTATACCTCGTTCACTGAGATAGCCCCTAGGTACTTAACATGTATTGAACTTCGTACTTCACGAGTTTTCCCCCTTATCTTTTTCGTAAGTACGACGGAGACCCCGAAGGAAGAATGACGACTTCATCATGATGCCCGTATGCATTTAATGGAAGACATCAATGCTATGGATCAACCTCTTTGAGAAGAGCAACCAGGGCCGAGAAGATCCGTTAGAATTTCGTAACCAGAACTTCCCCCGTACTCCATCTCTTAAATCTCGGGACGAGATTTCTTGTAGTAGAGGAGATTTGTGACGCCCGGATAATTAAGCTACAGTAACCTCTGCTAATTATGCCACGTCACCTCCGTCACTGTTTAATCTCGCGTCGGTTCGAAACTTTTCAAATTCAAAATTTAAATATTGTCAAACATCAACAGTTTTCAAACATTGAAACAAAAATGTTCGGGTTGTGCCGAATATCACAGAGGTAATTATAGTAAAGAAAACACAAATTTATCAAATACTTAAATGCCCTAAATTGAATTAAAACAGTTAAAGAAAATAAATTAAAGAAAAGAAATAAAAACAGAATACAAAAAAAAGGAGGAGAAGCCCCCCCCCCCTGCTGGACCGCGGCCCAGCTAGCCATCGGGCCAACCATGCCAGCC